>NW_027332428.1:1399332-1416832 GCF_000442705.2 Elaeis guineensis
CTACTGGCATCTATCGTGACGATCGGATGCAAGGTGCTAGGCTCTGTCGTGGTGGTAGACAGTCTTCTCGGTGAGAAGATTGCCTGGCGGAGCCAGTGGAGAGTTGTACTCTCATTTTTGTCATAATTGATAGCAAAATATTTGTTCGCCTTTCTCCTTCCTAGAGCGCTAATCTATTGCAGTCAATTCTCTGTTGCACCTGCTGCCAGAGAAAAGTACTTGTAAAAGAAAGTTCGCTGATCGGAATTCGATGGAGATCCTCCGATGTTTAAGTTAAAAGTGGAGAGTTGTTCGAACAGTAATGAATTCAAATTAACAGAGCTTCTACCTTTGGAATTGGCTTATCCTCCTATTCCTTTACCTCTCTTTTTATAGGCAGATTATTGGTAACCGTCTTTAACGGTTAGGCACATAAGATCCCATTTTTTTGGTACTTTCATCGTATAGTGGGTGGTTATAGTCCACTTGATGGTGGTTAATGTCCACTAATAATCGTGGGGGTAGCTGTTATGCATTTACTGCGCTGGTAATTTTGGTGACAGTCACGTGCCGACTAGTAGTCGGTGGCGACGCTATCATATTGGAGTCATCGATGGTATCATCAATGGCATTGCCGATAGGGTGCCATTACCGAATAGATATCAGATTGTCTTAATTGATCACGGCTTGAGTAAATGATCGGCGATAGATTATCGGTGTCGAATGGTGATATGGTAGTCGGTGTGGCGAATTATCAACTCTTTTGACTGATTAAATCATTCAGCCGCCCATCGATCGGTGACATATAGTCGGGTGCCATTGTCAAGTTAGAGATATCGTACGTCAAGTATAAATCGAGATAGAGAACCGATTGCCCCAACATGACCAAGTTGTTTGGTTATCAAAGTGGGCATTTGTTTTATATTTAAGTAGATATTTTCTTAGTTCCATATCTATATATGGGATTATTCTAAACATCAAAATTTTGAATTATATAATTAATAAAGCAAGCCGCTCTTATCCTGGGCCCTATTCTATTGCCGCTAAACCGGACATTGGCATCTGAATTATGGAATAAGGTTTTGGAACATATCTTTTAGAAGGAAGATTACCATCCTGGTGGCTCATAGTTCTACTTCTTTTTGAATTCTTTAGTCCTCTTTATCCTCATGATCTTTCTCTATAAGGTCTTTCTACAAAATTTTAAACTTTGGAGGTGTCTTGATTTATGAAGATTTTGAAGCTATTTCTCTTAATAGGGTTAAAGTTACAGTTGAAATCGGATCAAATACGAATTAGATACCATAATATCTATATCCATATTTATTTTATTAGATGAATATAAATATGGATGTTATTCGAATGTAAAAATTCTATCCATATTTATTTTAAATAGATATGGATATAATTTGGATACTGAAAATATGGATATGATTATATATATTATTTAGATAATTAAACTTTATGATTGTAGAATCAAAGATATTATTAAATAAATAATAAATTTATTTAATAATATATTTATATAATTATATATATTTTTTAAAAAATTAATAAGTACTATATAAAATTATATATAATTACATATAAATTCGGATATTTGGATACAGATCGGATAGTTGTCTATCCATATCTATATCTATTTTTCTTTAACGGACATAATACGGATATGGATATTAGTTGGATTATCAAATTTTTATTCATATTTGGATTGATTCGAATATGAAAATAGATCTAGAAGGATAATATCTATACTACTTTCATTCCTCATTAAAGTTTTTGGATGGTTCATCTTAAGGTAAGAATTTTAACTGCAGAGAAACTGATAACAGGGGATCGGCTTCATCCTGGTTTATATGTTTTGAGCAAGTGGAAAATGGAGATGGTATCTCACCAAATGTTACATTGCTCGAGAAATAAGTAGCTCGATTTGGGCTCTGTTCCACCAAAGTTGAATATCCATTCTTCACCTCCTTCTATCCCTGACATTGTTTGATTGATCAAGATCTTCAATGTGTCGGCAATTCCTGATTGGTTGGTGTATTCTAACTTCGATTATTTGGTGGAGAATTTGGTCAATCCGAAAATTGAATGGAAGATATTTAGATTTCAGAGATCTTATACTGATGTGTCTAAACGTTGGAAGGATTGGACTTCAATTACAGCTTCCAAATTAGCCTTTGATTTAGATCAGTTTGTTTCATTTTTTATCTTGTATATTTTTTTTTCTTTCTTTTTCTCGCTTTGTTTTGGCTTCTGTATCTCATGAAATGGAGCCATGGAGAAATCTATCTCTCTCAAATGAATTCCCTTAAAAAGATAGAGTGTGAAAATATTTAGGACCCATTCGTTATTGCTTTTGTTTTTCATTTTTGTTTTCCAAATCCAAGAAGAACAATGAACTAGACTACATGTATGATAAAATCTTTTTATTTTTTTAAAAATACTAAAAAAATATTTAGAGCTCTTGTAGCAATTTTTTTTGTTTTAAAAAAATAGAAAATAAAAGCAAGGGATGGTAAAAGTTTTATGCAAATTTGGTATAGTAGAAACAAAAACACAAAAATAGCAACATGCTAAACAAGCCCTTCTAGACCATCGAAAACCCTCCTCCTTACGAGCATCATTTGCATTGGGAGCCAGAAGACAAAAATGGGAAATGATAGTCCCTAAATCTGTGAACCAGCCCAATCAATTATTGTGAGAATAAAGTGGTTGTAAGCCCATTCTTGGAGCAAGGCATGGTCCAATTGAAGGTCCAACACCAGCGCAATTAAAATGGCTAGTGTTGAAACACGAAGGCTGTCACGCTCCCGACCCGAGATTGTGAATCAAGGGTCGCAGCAACCGTCGCATACTTATGAAGAACTCTCTCCATAAGCATGCAAGGCATCTCATCACGATATCAATACATCACAGCGAATAAATTCAAATAATTATTATTCAACCTTAATTCAAGTAATTAAATCAAATATCTTACATTCAATAAAATTTTACTAACAATAAAACAATAGGTGTAAGTTCAATGAAGTTGACAATGCTAAATCTCGCCTCTAAAAGCTCTGTCCCAATATTTCTTCCCACGCTCGAAATTAATTATCTGAATCTGAAAAATAGAAAGAAAGGTAATAAGCTAGACAGCCCAGTAAGTAACAAGTATCTCTACCAGATATTTAGATATTATATAATTTTCAAGAATAATGCTGCAAATAAACATAAGAGTATATTTCATGCTGATTTAATACAAACCAAATATTTTCAAATATTCATATATAATATAATCATAAATCCGATTCGATTCAAAACACTCGTAACTCAACAACCTTGACTATGACCAACGTTTAACCCCCATTGGCAGGGTCCACAGAATACCAGCGCACAACTCCCACTAGCAGGGTCCACAAATACCAGCTCACAACCCCCACTGGCAGGGTCCACAAATACCAGCGCATAACCTTCACTGAGTACCAACGTATAATCCTCATTGGCGGGGCCCACTGAAATATAGTTAGGCTGAGAGCATAAATCCGATCTGTATCAAAACACTTTGTATCATAATATATCATAATTTTTCTCACTGAACGTGTGCATAATCTACGTACCATAATATTTCAAATGCACTTTTCTTTCAAAACATAATTTCATAAATCATGCATAATTTCAGAGAATAATTATTTATTTTCAGAATAAATATGGAATATCTCGAGAAGATGATTCATTACTTACCTTTCACGGAGCACTGAATGAATAATCGACTAACTTCTAGGAGATTCTTCCGTGCCTATTATCCAAAATTATATTTTTACATTAATTTTAATTCAAAATTAAATCTAACAAATCTCAAAATCAAAACCTCACTTAAAATCAGACTCTTCCTAAACTCGATCAAAATCATCAGATGAAGCCTTACACTTCGCTAATCCTAGATGAATACTTTAGAGAGAGAGAAATCCATCAAGAGAGAGAAACAATCTAGACAGAGAAAATTTAGAGAGAGAAAGTTCAATTTCAGAGAAAGAAAGTCAGGGTTCAAACTGAAAGAAGAGAGAGAAACTCTCTCTCTCATTCATTCATTTTTTTTTATTTATGTATTTATTCATTTATTTATATATATATATATAAGTATATATATATATATTGTTATTATAATTATAATTATTATTATTATTTTCTTTTCTTTTCTTTTCTTTTTATTTTTATTTTTATTTTTATTTTTATTTTTTCTTCTTTCTCTTTTCTTTTTCTTCTTTTTCTTTTCTTTTTTTTTTCTTCTTCTTCTCTTTTCTTCTTCTTCTTGGTTCCTTCCAGGCCGAACAGAGGACGGCGGTTCTCCGGCCTTGATCGGCCGTTCGGGCCGCGGCCACCATGGCGGAGGTCGGTGGCAGAGGGGGGCCATTCCCCCGGTCACAGAGGAACATGGCCGGCGATCGATTGCGATCGCCGGCGCCGAAAAATTCACGAAAAAGAGGCCCAAAAATAGAGTCTTTTTTCCGACCGAAAATCGGCGACGCTCGTCGCCGGCCGCCGCGCACAAGGGCATGGGAGGAAGGGGAAGGAAGAGGGGAAGAAGAGAAAGACTTACCTCGGCCTCCGGTGACCTCACCGGCGAGCAATCACGATGAGAAATCGGACGGTGTCCGCGGCTTCGATCGAGAAAGACGGAGAGAAAGAGAGAGGGAGGAGGCCGATGTTCGGTCTCAAGGGAGAGGGGGTCTTTTTATAGGGAACCCTAGGACTCCGAGGGGTCCTAGGAGTCCGATCTCGCCCGGATCTCGTCGGAGAAGAAGACTCATATCGGGAGTCTTCTTCTCGGTTTGATCCCTTGTTTGTTTTTTTTTTTTTTTGTGGGCTTTGGTGGGCTGAATTGGTTTTGGGCTATAACATTCTTCACCCCTAAAAAAAATTTCATCCTCGAAATTTTTCATACCTGTCACCATTTTATTGGAAGCCTGTGGATTCTGTTGAGTAAGCGTATAGACTCTTCCCTGGGTTTTAGAAATCTGTCCACCACCCTTATGTTGTCCTTCATAAGTTCTTTGGCCAACTTGATTTTCAGTATTTAACGGACAGCTAGCAATTTTATGATCCATCTGACCATATTTGAAACAAGCACCTGTAATCCAATAGCAATCCTTGTCTGCATGATTTTTGCCACATCTGGAGCATGGCTCACCATCAATCTGTTGAGTCTTATTGTCTACTGCTCCCTTAGCTGATCTTTTGATGTTTTTATTATTCTGCCCTTGTGTATCATTTGATTTTGCTCTCTTTCTTTGCTTTCTTTCTTTTTCCATGCGTTCTTCATTGACTTCTCTTTCAATTATCAGTGCTTTGTTTACCACATCGGCATAAGTTATCAATTCATATGGAACTACTTATTTTCGAATCTCAGTTCTCAGTCCCATCTCAAACTTGTGAACACGTTCTTGCTCACCATCCACTAATCTCGGAGCAAATTTTGCTAACTCTGTAAATTTTGCTTCATATTCAGTCACACTCATACCCTTTTGCTTCAAATAAATAAACTCTTGCTCTTTCTGGATCCTTATACTCCGAGAAAAATATTGATCGTAGAATGCAATCTGAAATCTTTTCCAGGTAAGTATTTCGCCGTCTTGTTCATGCTTGCGCTGTAGTCGCTGACACCAGTTGTATGCTTCTCCTTGTAGTAAATAAGCTGCATATCGAATCTTTTCTTCATCAAGACACTCTGGGACAGCGAAAGCCTTCTCCATCTTCATTATCCAGTTATCAGCCTCCAAAGGTTCAGTAGTCCCCTTGAAAGCTGGAGGGGCAAGCTTTTTTAATTCTGAAATATTGTTCCATTGTACTGGTTGCTCTCCATGTTGTGGTGGTGGATACTGATGTTGTTGTGTATCTCATTGTATCTGCTGTTGTTCAAACATTTACTGCTGTATTTGTTGTTGCGCTTGTACCATCCTGATTAGAGTCTGCATTAACTGAGCCATATCTGGTTCTTGACGTGCTCTCGAAGCACTCCCATTAGGATCTACGACTCCCTCCTCCTGAGGGGTGCCACTGGTCAGATGGGGAGTGCTACCATCCCGTGGTTGTGATGTCTCTCTTGCAATTCCTTGAGTAGTTCTTGTCATTCTACGGGGAGGCATGTTAATCTTGTCGTAGTAAAACCTGATTAGATTCATTTATCTATTTGTTAGGATGGATTTATTATGATGCTCATACTCTAACGTCCCAATATTTCTAATGTTTACCCACCTACACTCATACTATGTCAAATTCTATGTGTCATAATTTATCCACTTATGCTCTGATACCATATTAATTGTCACGCCTCCGACCCGAGATTGTGAATCGAGGGTCGCGGCAACCGTCGCATATTATGAGAACTCTCTCCATAAGCATGCAAGACATCTCATCACGATACCAATGCATCACAGCGGAATAAATTCAAATAATTATTATTCAACCTTAATTCAAGTAATTAAATCAAATGTCTTACATCCAATAAAATTTTACTAACAATAAAACAATATGTGTAAGTTCAATGAAGTTGACAATGCTAAATCTCGCCTCTAAAAGCTCTGTCCCAATATTTCTTCCCACGCTCGAAATTAATTATCTGAATCTGAAAAATAGAAAGAAAGGTAATGAGCTAGACAGCTCAGTAAGTAACAAGTATCTCTACCAGATATTTCAGATATTATATAATTTTCAAGAATAATGCTGCAAATAAACATAAGAGTATATTTCATGCTGATTTAATACAAACCAAATATTTTCAAATATTCACATATAATATAATCATAAATCCGATTCGATTCAAAACACTCGTAACTCAACAGCCTTGACTATGACCAACGTTTAACCTCCATTGGCGGGGTCCACAGAATACCAGTGCACAACCCCCACTGGCAGGGTCCACAAATACCAGCGCACAACCCCCACTGGCAGGGTCCACAAACACCAGCGCACAACCCCCACTGGCAGGGTCCACTGAGTACCAACGTATAATCTCCATTGACGGAGCCCACTGAAATATAGTTAGGCTAAGAGCATAAATCCGATCTGTATCAAAACACTTTGTATCATAATATATCATAATTTTTCTCACTGAACGTGTGCATAATCTACGTACCATAATATTTCAAACGCACTTTTCTTTCAAAACATAATTTCATAAATCATGTATAATTTCAGAGAATAATTATTTATTTTCAGAATAAATATGGAATATCTCGAGAAGATCATTCATTACTTACCTTTCACGAAGCACTGAATGAATAGATCGACTAACTTCTAGGAGATTCTTCCGTGCCTATTATCCAAAATTATATTTTTATATTAATTTTAATTCAAAATTAAATCTAACAAATCCCAAAATCAAGATCTCACTTAAAATCAGACTCTTCCCTAAACTCGATCAAAATCATCAGATGAAGCCTTACACTTCGCTAATCCTAGAT
The DNA here is from genome assembly GCF_000442705.2 of Elaeis guineensis. Lineage (NCBI taxonomy): Eukaryota > Viridiplantae > Streptophyta > Magnoliopsida > Arecales > Arecaceae > Elaeis > Elaeis guineensis. Next base: position 1,406,757 of record NW_027332428.1, read on the forward strand.
GAATACTTTAGAGAGAGAGAAATCCATCAAGAGAGAGAAACAACCTAGAAAGAGAAAATTTTAGAGAGAGAAAGTCCAATTCCAGAGAGAGAAAGTCAGGGTTCAAACTGAAAGAAGAGAGAGAAGAGAGAGAAACTCTCTCTCTCATTCATTCATTTTTTTTATTTATGTATTTATTCATTTATTTATATATATATAAGTATATATATATATTGTTATTATACTTATTATTATTATTATTATTTTTTCTTTTCTTTTCTTTTCTTTTTCTTTTTATTTTTATTTTATTTTTATTTTTTTCTTCTTTCTCTTTTCTTTTTCTTCTTTTTCTTTTCTTTTTTTTTTCTTCTTCTCTTTTCTTCTTCTTCTTGGTTCCTTCCAGGCCGAACAGAGGACGGCGGTTCTCCGGCCTTGACCGGCCGTTCGAACCGCGGCCGCCACGGCGGAGGCTGGCGGCAGAGGGGGGCCATTCCTCCGGTCACGAAAAAGAGGTCCAAAAACAGAGTCTTTTTTCCGACCGAAAATCGGCGACGCTCGTCGCCGGCCGCCGCGCACAAGGGCATGGGAGGAAGGGGAAGGAAGAGGGGAAAAAGAGAAAGACTTACCTCGGCCTCCGGTGACCTCACCGGCGAGCAATCACGGCGAAAAATCGGACGGTGTCCGCGGCTTCGATCGAGAAAGACGGAGAGAAAGAGAGAGGGAGGAGGCCGATGTTCGGTCTCAAGGGAGAGGGATCTTTTTATAGGGAATCCTAGGACTCCGAGGGGTCCTAGGAGTCCGATCTCATCCGGATCTGTCGGAGAAGAAGACTCTTATCGGGAGTTTTCTTCCCGATTTGATCCCCTATTTATTTATTTATTTTTTTTGTTATGGGTTTTGATGGGCTGAATTGATTTTGGACTATAACAAAGGCAGTAATATTTCTAGTGATGGTGGTGACGGCTTCTTTTGCGCCGGTCACGTCCCAAGGCATGCGCAAAGTTGAGAAATTAATTGCCCATTTGGGCAGTGCTTCACTTTTCTTTTTGGTTGAACGGGTAGTGCTTCATGTAAAATGCAAAAAGTTTCGAAGCACACCCTATTGGAATATTAAATATACTAATAATATTAATAAAGTAAGCATGGCTGGTGGGCCTTTAGAATTTCCACATTAAGGCATCACCAAAGTTAAAGTAGCACTAGGATACCTAGTTAATGATATCCTACCATGTCAAGATAAAGAAATCCTAAGCCTAACTAATCAACCAATGAGAGAGATGGCTAGCCATGTCCTAATTAATCGAATAAAAGACTTTTTGTGCTTGAAAGGTACGTGCACTTTGTATCATGTATTATTTTATTCTTCTAAGCATAGTTAGCTAAGAATAAATATTTCACACATGCCATATGTGGTATTAAATAAAGATATCGTGGGCAAGAGCGCATGAAGCAAAAAGTGGTGCTAGATCACTTCTAATATAGTATGCCAAAGTTTCCAATAAATGAATGGTCAAATAAGTTAGGCATGCCCTATAACTGCCTTTTGAAAGATGAAAAAAAATAATATTTCATAAACTTAGATAGATATGATCATGTGGACTACACTAGCCAGAAAATAGTTCATCAAGTAGCACCATTCTCCACCTCGATGAATCCATCTTTTTTTTTTTTTTCCTTTTTGTCCCTCTCTTTTCTTTTATTTTTTAGCAAAAAATTGTAGATCCATCCTTTTCTTTGGTTGTTAGGTCCATCCTATTTCATTTTGTTATAGGAAGAATTCCTAGATTTGACTCAAGTCATGCGGCATGACAGAAGATTGAGAAGGTGTTGGAACTTGAAATATGAAATAATATGGATCTGATATGAACACATGCGATGCAAGATTGAAGAGATGCTGGAGATGTAAGATAAGTAACTGACACAAGTTGCTTAGTGAATTATACCCATCTTTTTTTCGTATACCCACTTTAATACAAGCTACCATACTAAAAGTGATCAAGTTGTGATCCTATGAGATCTCTTTCTATCTCTCATGCCCCTGGCACAATACCATGACAAATTACATAGCACTAAATGGCTTATTTGGCTATCTTGAAATTAACAAATATCAAGCTTATGGCAAATTAATAGGTCAGGTCTAGATCTAAACAACTATGTTAAATGTGTTTTCAGATCAAATATGAGTACGGCCTCTAGCCAATATTGAGCTATAGTGTCTCTTTGGATATATACTTGATTTTATTACATCAAAAATAATTTTTGGGCAAATGTCTCTTGAATTCTTAATACTTAATCACATCATTGCTACTAAATTTATGATTTTGATGGTATGGATATTGAAATTGTATTGTAGGACAATTTAAACACTAAAATTGCATGTTGACATTCAAATGGCAATTTCTTTGTTACAGAGGAAAGTATTTCTTTTCCCATTTAAAATACACGGTCTGTTTCCATCCATTTGCCCAAATTGTTTACATTTTTCTTTCATCTACACACACACTTAAGCATCTAACCATGAATAAAAATCTCTCTTAAAGAGGGACATTATCAGGAGGCTTACATGCTATGGAGTTTTCATTGATTCACACTATATATAAAAATCTACATATATGCATGAGTGGGTTTACATTTTAATATCATTAAAGAAGTAAATTTTTAATATTAACAAAGACATAGAGATAAGTAATCCTTTTGTGGTCCATGTTTAAGTCTTTCACAAATACTGCGGGGATGCCACCAGCAAGGTTTGAGACTTTACTTGAAAAGTGATGCTAACTATCTAAGCTAAATCTGATTTATAACTTATATTATAGTTCAATGATTATATATAAATCACACATAATAATCTAACAAATATAAATTGTGAACTTGTCCATCTCTCCATAATTTGGTTTTCAACAAATAGGCAAATTGTGGGCTAATATGTTATCTAAATAACCTTCATCATTTGTAACATTTGCCTTAGAATGGTAGGTCAATAAGATCATTTAATATTACAAAAAACTTAATGGACATTGTTGATGGAGCTTTATAGGTGGAGTTGTTAGGAAAACATCGGGTCAATATATTGCCCATATCATATGACACCATACTTGTATGCAATGAAAATAATGCAGATATCTCAAACAGAGGTAAAACTTTAATTTACTGATTAATTTATTTTTTAAACCTAGTTTCACATGATTGACGTATATATACATATATCTTATCCACTATCTAATTCTATGTACTAATTCTAGAAGCGCTACATTAATTCAGAAATCACTACTCAAAGTCAACTTGCTCTGCATTTTAGACTGATAAAATAACGGCAGCACAATGTGAATGAACAAAAGGTTGAAGGGTGGGGGTTGGGGTGGGGGAGAGAAACAGCAATGAGAGGGATCAAGCGAGTTAAAACGTGGATTTGGATGTAAGATCTCTCATTTGAGGATACTAGGTATTCCAACTCTAATAATCTTTTTTTTTTTAAAATCATAAATACCTTTTATGTTGAGAAAGCTAAAATTAACCAAGAATATCTTTTCCCTCTCTTCATTTTCTCAGAATCTCCCTTCCTATTTCGTTAGCGTAGACTGGGAATATAGATCTTCTCATCTTTTTCATAAAATCCTCCTCGTTCATCCAAGTTAAAAAAACTCGCCGTTTTAATTACTGCAGTTGAATTTTTCTTGAACTTCAATTCCTATTTTCACTTACCACTAGTTTGCATCAAATCATAATACCAAAACGTCCAAGCAACCTGATCGGTCACACAATATGGTGGAAACGTTACCACCTCGTTTGGATAAAGACTAGTCATTGCATTATGTTTGTTAGATCCAAGCCAAAAAAGAACTCCAGACCCAAAGCCAACAGAAACCACCTAAACCTACGTCCTCATCCGTGCAACACTTTCTTCGCTTCTCCTCAACCAGGGCTCCTCCAGTATGGTTGGCAAACCCAGGCCTGCGACATTAACACCAAACCAACTTAGTTAACAGTTCTAAAACAAAAGAACTCAGCTCAGGCGATTCACAAAATAACAACTTATTATTACCGGACATAGAAGAACCTGAACCAATTCCAATCTCCTCTTCGCTATCGTCACCAGCACCATCGTCCCCATCTCTGCTCTTTATCTTCTTGGACATAGCCAAGCTAGCAAAGAGCCCAGCCTTGCCCATCTGCTTGTTGATCATACGGGCTGCGTAATATGGAACCTTAGCTCGTCGCCTTCTCTCATCGTAATCCTTCCCGTGGAACCACCCATTAACAAACATGATGCAGTCCATCAGGCTCTCCTTGGCCATCCCCTTCATGTCGTACGCCTGCGACCGCCGCCAGAGGCTCTTCCCATGCCCGTTCGCAGGGCATGCCGAAGCCAAAGCCCGTGTCGCATCGCTGATGGCTGCGTCGGGTTCTCGCAGCAGAAGGTAGCACTGCGCCCTGTTGCTATATAGAACTAGCCTCTCCTTCCTCCTCCTTAATGATGGGCACAGTTCCAGTGCTTCTGTGTACTTAACTATGGCCTCCTCGACATCGCCCGACCAAAACCTTTCATTGCCTTCTTGCTTCCTTATGGCCGCCAAGGCTTGTCTCTCTATGACTTCCTCCTTTGGCATCCCCTCCTCTCTCTTTTTTCTCTCAATCTTTAATTCCCACAGGCTTTTGATGGCTCTCTCCGCTTCCGTACCAACTTTAGCGCCATGATCAAAATCGAGAAGTAGAGCCTTTGTGATCCGGTCTCCGAGATTTCTCCTCGCACCGAGGCTTCGGAGCTCCGCCAAGTCTACCAGACATGGCGCGGCGGTCTCCATGACCTTGCGGCGAGTGTTGAGGTCCTCGATGAGATAAAGGAGGCAGTCGATGCCCATGTATTGCCAGTCATCGGAAGATCTAGAGAGATCGCAGAGGCTCGTGACCACCTCTCGGCACCCGGCCATGGCTTCCCTCCCGACCTCGCTCCGACAGAGTATTCTCATCAGCCCGACCCCCGCCGGGGAGTCGCCATTAACTAGACCTCCCCACATCCGACACAAGTCTTTCAAGAAGCCAACATCCCGGCAAATTATATCATGGGATGTCTTATCCCTGACGGCGAAGCAGCTCAACAGGTATAGACACCAGCACTGGAGTTGGCTCGCCCACTCCTCGGCCTTACGGTTCTCCATCTCCGTCCCTCCAAGCCCTCTCGTCAGGAGGTCCCGGTGGTACTGCTCCCGTTCTGCCGGCGGCACGCCACGAATTGTTTGTAGACCGTGTGGAGGCAGGTGGAGGCGACGCATGGCGAGGGGCACCAGCTCGTCGGCGTGCCGGAGGACAGCAGGGAAGGTGGTGTCGTAGCTGGCGAGGTGGCCGATGGCACGGACGGCCACCCGCTGCTCGACCCAGGTCATGGATCCCCGGAGCAGGCCGATGAGCGGCGCAACAGCGCCGGACTCGACGGCCAGGGCAGCGAGGGCGGAGAGGCGGATGGTGTAGGAGCCGAGGACGTGGGCGGCGTAGTAGGGGATGTAGATTTCTGGTGGCGGAGGAGCCAGGTGGGGTCGGCGAGGGCCTTGGTTACGAGGAGGGACATGCAGCGAAGGGCCCCGGCCATGGGAAGCTCGGGGTCCTCGGGATGGGTCATGGCGATGTTCCAGAGGGCGCTCATGACGAGGACGTGCGACTGGTCGTCGCGGTGCGGCATCTCGTGGAAGAAGGTGGTGACCGCCGACCGCCGGAGCCGGAGGTTTGGCTCCTTTATGGCGCAGAAGAAGCAGCAGAAACTGTAGTTATAGCACGAGGACTCCTCTTCCTCATCTATTGTCATGCTGCAGCTGCTGGTGGTCTTCTTCTTGTGGAGCTTCTTTTTGGTGTAGTGGTTTAAATCCATGATTTCCTTGTATGGGATTTAAAGAGGTTGAAGAGTAGGGGAGGGGGGAAGGAGATATATGGGAGAAGGTGGAGAGAGGAGGTGGTTTAGGAGATGGATGGAAGGAGGGAATGACACCTAGCGGCGCATGAGAAGGGTGGCATGATGGGTAGTGTCGCGGCTTTTGATGAAGGGGTATGAGCAAGTTAGCGAATGGTTTTTGTGGGTTGCAAATCTTGTAGTACTTTTGATTGTCAGCATATCCATTTTGGGACCGGAACAGGTTCAGACGGAGTGCCTAATATCTCACTTTGTCGGACGTCTTTCCTCAAACTTGTCTTTAAACTAAATCAAATAAAAAAATTGAGACACGTCTTTGAGTTGATTTCTTAATCCTGATACATACATTTTTGATCATTTTCGCATCAGATTAAGTTTTAAAAATTAATGGATTACTCGATATCACATCAGAGCTCAAATTTGTCGAAAGTCGCGAGTCCCACTCGTCTCTATATTAATTATTTCTTTAATTATTCCAACTATAATCTTGACTCAGTCCACTAAACAGGCGTAAGACTATGCTTTTGGAGTAAAGCTGCACTAAGTTTCCTCGAGAATAATTACGCCTACGTAGAGCATATATTAATCAAATTGATCTCCATATATGGCTGCTCGTCTCATGTATTTGCAACAGAAACTCATCACATAGTAACATACATGTGTATTGGATACACATGCAATCGTCACCTGCCATCCATCAATATTCAAACTACAACATAGCCAACGTCATGCTAGGCAACTTAGATCAGTTGGTTCAATTTGAAGCACTGATGCATGCAGTCATATCATGTGCCCCAGTGCTTGTTGTTAAGGTAAGCCATGTTTTCTAAACTCACTCTCGGTCTCCAATTAAGCTCACTTGTACCGTGCAATAAGAAGTAGATGCTATATCTCAGTCAAGCCCATACACTATGCTAACTTAGGCTTCCGTACATACTATAGAAGGGTCTCCATAGAGAAAATTATTAGGTAAACTTAGTCTACAATAAATACTGCAAATTAAGCCAATGAAAATAATACCATAGCAATATTAATTTAAGGTGGTTAAACAAATGTATGCTCTATATGATACAAAAAGTTATTGGTCTCCCTTTCTATAGAAGTACATTGCATGGTCTCCAAGTATGATGATGAGTATACTGGATAGCTCCCCACCGAGGTTAAAAGACAAGGGATCACAATTGCACCATGATATATCTTATGTTGAAGAATTTTTAAGGGAAAAAAATTCTTAGGTTGAAAATATTAATTATTTTATACATGTTAGCATAAACATTGATGAGATTTATATATTTGGGAATCGTGACATACCATTAGACTAATTAGCATAGTGATGGTGTTTATGGCTCTATGGTTAGCTAAGTCACTTTCGATGTTTATAGCTTTGTGGTTGGCTAAATCACTTTCTTTTGGGAAATTATGGTTGGCTAACTTATAAGTTGTACAATTTGTACTCCAGCGTAATCAGGGTCACTTACTCACAGAAGTTCGTTTTGCCCCCTTTTCCTCACGGATGTTTGCTTGCATTATTAGCTTATACCACAACATTTTCACTCTTTCCATGTTCTTAATTAGCTATTTCTTTTACATACTCGTGAACACATCATTTTTTTTCCTTTTTCAAATGTAGAGAAGATAATTCTTGAATTATGACTTGAACAAGCACGTTAAGTACTATGTTATACAGAGACTTCCTCGTGCTCCTGGCCTCTTGGAGAGTAGAACTGCTCCCTAACCCCTGCACTTGAATTGGATTCCCACTTTTATCTAGCTGTGAACTTGGTTAAGCACTATGTTATGCAAAAACTTTCTTGCGTTCTTTAGCTTCTTGGAGAGTAGAGCTGCTCCCTGGACCTTGCACTTAAATTGGGTTCCCATTTTATTTTATCTAGCTATGAACTTGATAAATATAAAATCAAATAGTAGGAATGTTTTAGACATAGAGTCGGGACCAATAGACCTCGCGGCGTGTGCTTGGGTGATTTCTAACTTCATATGAATGCCGATTACGTTTTACCATGCAATTTGCATGACTCTTAGTCTAAAGTTGCGGCGGAGGAGGGTTTGTTGATAATCCCTTGTTTGCCTCTTTTTAATCCAAGGGTTAAACGACCAAATAGCCTTCGACTTTGGTTACTTATATGAGTAATTAAACCATCACATCTTGGCTTTGCTCATTCCTTATGTTGGCTAGTGTGATATTTGTGGCCGCTTTTTCTCCATTCCTACATTTAAATTAAGCTTTCTGCTTCCTTTCTATCCTGGCAAAAGTGATTCCCACCACCCAAAAGTGATGTGGTCCTTCAAGACAGGATCATGAATTTATTGCTTTATGGATAGAAAAGGCCCCTTTTAGTACTTTGTATGAAATAAATATTGGGTGGGAGTGACTCGAGCAAAGCAAATCAACTGACGGCCCGCCCAATGCGCGCAGTCATGCCTTCAGGCCTTAGTTGAGTTCCCTCAGTAACATCTGTCAGACAATGTATAAAATATAGCTTGCGTGATGTTATCATATGTTTAACACACGAAGAACATCATACGAAATTAGAAATCAAAGGGAGTTATGTCCTCGGGTTAAGAGAGGTTTGCTGGTTGCGAGGTATTATGACCAAAATCATTATAATAGCGTCCGGGAGCGATCTGGCTGCAACAGGTACCATGTTAAGCGTTCAAAAGTTCGATAAAGACTTTCTTCAAAAAGAAAATATAAAAAATACTTTCTTGAAAAAAAAAAAGGGTTCAATAAAAACATTGTAGTACAAGGATAATACGAATAATAAAAATCCTATAGGAATATGTTTCTACCCCTATAATTCTCACAATCATTCAACCCTGAAGGCAAGCAACCGGCATGGGACAGCAATACGCCTAGTGACAGCAGACAACCACTAGATATGTCAAAAATGCATAGTGATATGAGCGTATGGTCGTTCTATTCCTAAAAAAACAAACTAAAAGGATTAGTGTTCAACACTAGAAGGGGCAACGTTAATCAAGGTTCAACAAAAAAGAATGAAAAAATTATTAAAAAAATTGTAAAAAATTGAAAACATACAAGATATTTTTTTGAAAAATTAAAATAAGATATTAGAAGCTCCGAATTTCAGTCATTTTGAATCATTGTTGGAAATTAAGTTGCAAATATTTATCTCAGGCGCCATATGATTACGCTGAGAAAATATTTTGCAAAAAATGCCTGCATGCATGTTTCTACTCAAATGCAATGCAATAACATATACATATATATATTACATACATACATACATGTATACATACATACATACAACACACACACATACATACATACATACATAAATACATACATACATATACACACACAACATATATATATATATATATATATATATATATATATATATATATATATATATATATATATATTTCATAGAAAATGCGAGTGGTGAATGTAATACCTACATTAAATGCCATTTGCATTCATACGCTGTCATATACAAGCCTTGCCTTAATCCATGTACAAAATCCATCAAATGTAATTAGATTCCGAGACAAAAGAATTTTTTAGCCTAGCTATCTATTTAGGATAGCGCCTCAAGGTTTCAGCCTTTTCTTGTTGAAAACGGAATAATGGAATAGATGAGGATCCTTGTTTGCCATTTAGTTCGCACAAATGGCTAACCTAGGGGCAACATTAGGGGCCGAAGTAGCCTTAATGCTGCCCACAAAGACCTCATATGCCGGATTCCATTGCTGACCTAACTCGGTGGTCCCCTATCCCTTATGTTTGCCAAAGGACCTTTCTCCTTATGATTATGTGTACTATAGTACCAGTTGTCCATATTTTGCTTTGATTATGGTATGCATATCTCGGTTTTATTGGGTCCGGGTCCTTTCCATCTCTTATATCATTAGCACTTGGGGACCCGTGGGGTCGTGGCCATACTTCCAAAAGAGTTCGCTCATGGGAGAGCTGGCACTTTTTTACTAGGATAAAAGAAAGTTACCTCTTTCTTTTAGCAGACAGTGCTTATGTAAGTTCCAAGGATTAGGTGCATCACCACGTTCCCTAGCTTTACCTCTCACGCGTGCCACCAAAATATTTTTATTTGATGTCCAGCATAATGCTAATGCTAAGGGTTTAGGGAGAAGGTACCACATAATTTTGCATCATCCATGTTTGCTTAATCCAAACCAAAATGAGAAATCCTAGTTTTGT
>NW_027332428.1:1421832-1487398 GCF_000442705.2 Elaeis guineensis
ATCGCCACTTCTTTCCAATATTCTGCTGAGAGTTGAGGTAAATGGACCTAAAGCAGAGCCATTCTAATAGCTCCCTCCATTGAAAAAAACCTCAGCTGCCATGGCTACACTACCAACACTTGTTCGATAAAGACCTATGGCCATTAAAGGATTAGGTCCACCTCCCTGGCCTCTTTAAGCTGGAAGAACAAGAAGCCTTTCTCCAGCCCATAAGTGGCCATCTCTCTTTTTAGTCCCATCCGAAATCAGAATTTTCTAGCCACCAGATCCGGCACCACCCGCCTGTCTAGACTCCTCACTACCACCATTGTGGTTGCCCAATGCTCTGAGCTTAGCCTCAGAACCTCCTCTCATGGCTCAACGACCTTCAGGAACCACCAAATTAGCTCATCTACCTCCTCCAAAGATGGCACCAGCAAGATCCAGATTGTACGCCCTTGCACCGTCCTCCGTCAGCTCGATTCTGGCCAATCATATGCTTTCAAGATCCTAGGGCAGTCCCTTGGGTTACTTGGCATCTCCTCCGACGATGATGTAAGCTCCAGCCCAATAGATCGCCAGCAATCACATTAAAATGGGCCAAAGCGGTAATCTCAAAGCATACAAGAAATACATAACGGTCACTATTCAGAAAAGTTTGCCCCGAGAGCAGCTTGATCGACATCTTCGGGATCCATGAGCTTATTCCGGTGTAATGTCATTTGTGAAATATCTCAAATGACGACTTGATAGAGCCGGTAAAGTTTCGCACTTTCGCTGTTTGTAAGTTTCTTCCGGTTGCAAGTGCCGTGAAAGCCACCTGGCTCGCACCGTCTCTTTCTTTAGGCACAGACCAATCGCCTGGATCCAGAGCTCTTACAACGCATCCTGGGCCTGCTTCCGATTTTATCGGGCGCCTCTCACGTGCATCGCACGCGCACGGACGCACACCAGCGATAAGGGGTCTCTGAAACCATAGTCTCCCCGTCGCCTCTCTCGATCTCTCTCTCAGCCTCCTCCCATGGCGTCCTCCACACATCTTCTCCCTCCCATGGACAGGGTTTCTCCGGAACGACCGGAGAAAAAGCAGAAATTGACGAGTGAAGGATCAGACGAGGAAAATCGGAAGTCGGTGAGCGAAGGATCGGGGCAAGAAAAGACGGACTCCTCTGATTGTGGCATGGCCACGCGGTATTATTACGATAACGGTGTACGTGATCCAAATCCTTTCACCTTAATCTAATCTAATCCGACCCGATGCTTCTCCAAACCCTAACCCTAGCGTTTCCTTTATCTTATCCCGAGTATGCTTCTCCTCCATATTAATTTTACGAAGCATATGAAGATCCATCCATCCTCTCTCTTAGCCATCCTTCATCTCCTATCCGTCCTTCGCACCAAACAGAGGGCTAATGTTTCTCCTCAATACTCACGATTTCCCTTTTTTTTCTTTTCTTGTTCCCTCGTATTATTCCACAGCTCTTTGACTGTGAAGGGGAATCGGAAGAGGATTCGGATGGTGATTTAATGATGGGTGCACTTGTAGCATTTTTACGGGGCAAGTTCGACTTGGAAGGACCTGAAGCAGAATACTGGAGAGAATGTGCCGATTTCTCAGAGTTGGCACTTGAGAAGTACAATAAGGATCATGTATATTTTTCGTTTTAATTCTATCCCTTTGTTTCCTTTAATCCACTTCCCTATACATATGTGACGGAGCATCATGACCAAGCTGAAAGCTCAAAAGATGAAAGAAATTTTCTCGTTTGTCTCTAATTTCTCTTTCCATATGGAAAAAAATTCTTGTAGGGAACAAATTATGAGCTTGTGGAGGTGGTCAGGGTAAACGCGCGGGGTGTTGCTGGTGTAATATATTATATAACCTTTACAGCCAAGGATGCTGCTGCTGCTGATGGTGTTCCTAAGGTCTTTCAAGCATGTGTGAAGGACATGATACGAACTGGTGTGGAGGTCAGTCTTTGCAGGCTTAAGCCTGCAAACTACTGAATTAGAGGTGAATTTTTTAACTTTATTTCACCTTGATTTGCTTTTATTTTTTTAATGTGCATTCTATTGTAAGTTGTTCACTTTTTAAAGTCAATTAAGACTAGTTTTAAGTTCTTTCCCACCCTTTCCTGGGTGGCAAAAATGAGAAAAAGAAGGGAGAAGAAAGAATCAATGCTTAGATTTATCTATACTTCTCATGTTATGCCTAAGTAGAAAATAGCTTCAAGGATACTTTCTGTCATCCAATATTTTGAGTATATAAACAGTGATGGCTGGAGTAACTGGCCTGTTTGGATTCTTGTATTATTTTAAGTCTACTTATGATAATGGATTGTGGTAGGGGCTTTATTAGAGATCATGAGACTTCTACATTAAATGTTACAATAGTTTTTACCAGCTCAAAAAAGGAAGGGGGGGGGGTATTCTCTTTTCTGGTAAATGGTACATTAATTAATCACTGTGTGTGCACCTTTTTTCTCCTTTTTTTTTTTTAAACCTCTGCTCCCTTCCTATGTTTACTGTGTGGGATGTAATTTCCTTGCATGGTAGGACATCTTCTAGTTGTTGTTGGAATGGTGGTAGTGTTTGATAATATGGTTGATGCATGGGACATTAGGTTTGATCAAGATAAAGTTTGCGGCTTTTAGGGTAGGCTTAACATTTTTCAAATATTAAAATCAGCGGTGCAATCATTTACCTTTAGGAATTGTAGTTTAATATTGTAATTAGTTGGATTCTGTGTTATGCCTATTTTCAAAATGAGATATGAATGGATGTAATTGTATTTTACATAACATTTATTTCTATGTTGTTTCTTCAGTGATCATTTGAGTATAGATTTTCATTGTTTATTTTTTTCTTTTGCAGTGACATATTTGATATGTGTAAAATTGCATTTTAAATGGTCTTTATGGCAGTTGATTACTTCCCTATAAATTTGTTGTGTATTCTTGTCTTTTCACTAAACGCAGTGAAATTTTTTTTTTTGAGGAAAACAGTAATGATAGGGCCCTCTAGAAATGATGCTTTGGATATAAATACTCTTAAAAAGTTATCCTAATATGCAGAATTTCTGGTTGTATAAATTGAACATTTAAATGATCAAACAACCATATCTCCTTTGGCATAGCATTTTCTTTCGAAAAAATTGTTCTCATTGCATTTATGAGGGTCTTTTTGAGGGAAGCACTATCGATAAAAGACTTTGTATCTCTCTTTGTTCTTGGCTTCCCAATAGAGGTAAACTTTTAATCCATAAGGATAAAGGGAAACAACCTTTAAAGACCATGTATTAGCTCCTTAAAATTAAAAGGATCATCAAGTTTTAGTTTTGGAAAGTGATAACAGCAATAAGTGTGCAAATATGTATATGTTTGTGAGAGAGAGATTAGGGTTTGTGGCAGAGTTAGGTGTAGGTTTGTTTGCAAGTCTAGGTGCAGGGAAGTGGGTATAGTAACTTTTGGAGTAAGGAAGTACTTCGAAGGTGGGAGTAGGTTCAATATTATAGGAATTCCATTGTCAACATGCTACCCAGATTCTTACTACTAAAGCTAAAAACATGTTCACCAAAATGTCTTGTCTTTTGATTAAATGCTGTTTTTTTAAGTCTGGATTTATAGTCTATAAAATTATAAGAGTTGCTCGTGCCATTGACTTAATCAATTATATACACCAAATGCTAAGAGTTGCGAATCCATATGAAACTTGATATTGATGGTTTAAAAATTTTCTTAGAGCAACATTTATATTCACTAGGAATTGGAAGGGATCTTTTTGTGGGTAGGGTATTTGTTTTGCTAGAATTTTGGATGAATTGTGTAGTTTTGTGAGATCACATGATTTTGTGAATTAATTTCAAACTTCTCAAGTTTCTAATGTTTAGTTAAAATTTACATGTGAGACTTAATATTAGGGATGGAAATCAGTCGAGCTGGTTCGAACAATACGCCTACCTGATCCATGGTCTGAAATTTTTTTTTGGGGCTTTGTGCTGTGCTTAAGCCCAAATTTTTTTGAAAAATTTAGGTCTGAGCCCGGCTTGAGCTTGATTGGGCCAACCTTATGCATCTTCTCCACTACAATCTTTGCCATGGATCGTTGGAAGTCTGCTCATAGGTCCTCTGACACTTCACCATTGTGAAGATCTTCCTTAGCTTTCCCTCTGCCAGCCTGCTGTCCCACACGGCACAAGCCTCTACAACATTGATGTTGCCTACTACTGCCCCCTCCACCTCCAACGGAATTGTTCAAAAAAGTTGCAGGGGAGGAAGGTGAGGGTGGTGGTGCGGATGGAGTTGCCGTCGAACTCGAAGTGCTCTTTGGTCATGTTGGGGCACTAAGATGAGGTGGGCGTCATCATTCAATAGCTGCTTCTGGGATGTAGTGAGTCAATCGGAGTTGGCATGGGAGCCATGGTGGGGGAGGGGGTGTCAGGGATGAAGGAGATCCAGTCGATGTAGGCAAAGGGGTGGTAGGATCGAGTTGGATGGGGGGCTTGGGTAGGATCCGGGGGGATGGGGGTTGGAGGGCTATCATTGGCCATGTTTTTTGGTTTATTATTGTTAATTTTAGCAAGCTTAGGGCCCAGGTTGAGGCTAGGCCGAAGAACTACCCGAGCCCAGCTCAAAATATATATGGGTTCAAATTTGAAGCCCAAACTCGACTTTGAAAAACTTTTTGTGCCTAGCCCGTAGCCCCGTCCGATCCCACTTCCAGCCCTACTTAATATAGCATGCTGACCATGCCATGTATATTTGATTTTGAGAGAATTTGAATGGGAGTACTAAGAGGATCGAGTACTATGAAAATGCCAAGCAAGCTTAGTTCTCTCCATATATGGTTATTCTTTTCTTCTGTTACAATTTTCAAGCAGTGCTCTGTCATAATCTCTTGTGTGCACATTAATTGATTCCAAACTTGTATAAAGAGGTCTCCAGTATGAGATTAGATATGTTGATGTATATCCCCTTTTTCCATAATTTATTAACTTATTAGAAGTATTATAGTGCTTTGAGTTCTGTATACAAATTTGTGCTTAGTAACTATACATGCATTCGAAGATGTCTGCAGCTTTAGATTTTCAGTTTTGTGAGAGAGAGAGAGAGAGAGAGAGAGAGAACTATTTTGATTATATTTTTTTTTGTATTGCTTTTTCTTGAGAAAAACAAACTAGTGATTGAGGGTCACTGGCATGTTACATCTACATGTGAAATATTGTTAATTAGGTGAAAACATGTCCTGTGCTTCAGGAATAAGGACTTAGAATTTACTAATGAAAAGGCAGTGAAATACCATAACAATGAATAAAATGCTAGTTCTACCCACAACTTCAGTTTTTTCTTTTGGGCCTGGGATTCTGCTTAAAAATTTCATAGCTATTCATCAGAAGCTTTTGTTCAGTGTAACAGATTGATAATAAGGGCCATTCTGTTTCCAAGTCATGGTAGCCCTTATCAAGTGTTTCTTAGCATTATTTCTCGACAACAACATCAACTCCACTTGACAAACTTGTTGAACACGATGTAATAAGAGAAGGATTTGACTCCAAGGGAACATATGAGGGGATTGGTACTGTATGTTTATGGGAATTTGGCATTAACACATCAAACTAAAGATCTGGTCCCTAGCATCCACCGAACTGGCTAATATTATCCTATATATGATGTCACTTGGTTTATGTTTGCTTAAGACAGCACAAAACTATTCATTTCTTTAATAGAAAAAGATAAAAATCCAGCCTGTTAGCTGGAAACTTGCTGTCATGTTATTTTTTTTTTCATTTTTGGAGAATTCTTTTTGCAGTTTAATGAGTATGGCACTCTGAAAAATAGCAATATTATTTTGCTTTTGGAAAAGCATCTGCTTCAGGCAGAACCCCATTCTTCCTTGAATCTTGGTGACTTCTATATTTATAAAACCATTAATCTATATCCAAACTAGATCTGGCAGGAAAATTCTGTTTGAATCGCCGGCATAAGAACTTTTCTTGGCAGATCCCTTTTAAGAAGTAGCCTTCCACGATGCTCCATTTCAAACATCAAACAGTAATTTAATACATGCTTTCTATATGTTTTTGTTGATGCACAGTCCTTTTTTTTTTTACTTGAGAAAGCATATCCATGCTTTGGTTTACTGATCCCGGAAAACTTATTCTTGCTTTGGGTGCATGGAGGCTTCCTTCTTCAACTTCTAGCCTCATGAGATGTGCTTCTGTATAGAAGATGATTTGTTTTGAGTTAAACCCAGATTATTTCTTAGTAATTGTATTTTTCTTTTTTTAATGGTTTACAATACTGGTTTCGGTATTTGTACCGCTACTTTGCTGCTGTAATGTTGATATAGGTTAATTCATGGTACCGATGCTCATTACATCCCCAATACTACTTGGTTTGCTATCTGATTTCTGTACCGCTACTTGTTACAGGGTGATATTGTCTAGTACGGCAAACCATGATCTTTCTACATGCTTATTTGAATTTTTGTGTAGAAAAATGACTGATATAGTGGATTGCTGTTAGGACCACTATCATGGTCAAACATGTGAAGGCACTTGTTGAATCTAAAGATCAATGTTTGTTGGGTTTGTATCAAGCATAAGGCTAATGTGGTGTTACTTCTTAACTAACCAATGTAATGGTTTTATTTATTGTGAAAAATGTGAACTTAGATTAGGTGAAAAGGCCTTGAAGTTTAATGGTTCTACAATACCTTCTATGACAATGTCAGTGGTAAAATACCTTTGCTTGTCTGTAGATGTCCTACTACAATGGTCAATTCTTAAAGTTAAAATGTTGGAATAGATTGTTATGCTATAACCACTAATCTTTTTTTTTTGTTATTGTAAGGGAGGCGAGAAGTCAATGGATATATAAGCACTATTGCTACCTCAATTTGTCACATTAATTGATGAACAATATAACTGTTTTCTGTCACTTATATTTTAGGCTTCTCCTTTAGCTCTACATTATTTTTATGTTTATCTGATGCAGATCGTTCCTTATATTTTGATCATGATATAATATTAATCTTTGCAACCTTGGGTTCTTGGACCATTGTGACAAGCATGATGATAATGCCAGAAACAAATGAAATAATTCTTGGCTCTTTTTTTTTGTAACATGACGATTTGATTTACCTTTAATTTACCTAATGATCTTGGATCAAAGTTGGACATCTCTTCTTTCTGATGAACAAGCCTAATTATTCCTTTCAAGATTGGTTTTAGTCCTACAAGCTAAAACTTATGTTCTAGTTTGTAATTCCTTTTAAAATTTTTCAAATTCTAAAATCAGTGGTGCAGTCATTTACCTTTTGGAATTGTAGTTAAATATGGTCATTAGTTGGATTCTATGTTATGCCTCTTTTCAAAATGAGATATGGATGGATGTAATTGTATTTTAGATGACATTTATTTCTGTGTTGTTTCTTTAGTGATCATTTAAGTCTATATTTTCATTGTTTTTATTTCATTTGCACTCACATGTTTGATTTGTGTAACATTGGATTTTAAATGGTCTTTATGGCAGTTGATTAATTACCGATAAATTTGTTGTGTATTCTTGTCTTGTTACTAAATGCAGCAAAATTTTTGAGGAAAAAAATAATGATAGGGCCCTCTAGAAATGATGCTTTGGATATAAATACTCTCGAAAAATTATCTGAATATGCAGAATTTCTGGTTGTATAAATTGAATCTGAACATTTCAACGATCAAACAACCATATCTCTTTTTGCATTACATTTTCTTTCAAAAAAATTGTCCTCATTGCATTTACGAGGGTCTCTTTGGTGGAAGCACTACCTGATAAAAGACTTTCTCTCTCTTTGTTCTCGGCTTCCCAATAGGGCTAAACTTTTAATCCACAAGGATAAAGGAAAACAACCTTTAAAGACCATGTATTAGCTCCTTAAAATTAAAAGGATCATCAAGTTTTAGTTTTGGAAAGTGATAATAGCAATAAGTATGCAAATATGAGGGTTTGTGTCGGGCTTAAGCAAAAAATTCAGGCCCGAGCCCAGGCTGAGACCGATTGGGCCAACCTCGTACATCTTCTCCAACACCATCTTTGCCATCGACCGCTGGAAGTCTGCCCATAGGTCCTCCGACTACTTCACCACTGCGAAGCTCCTGCACCTTCCCTCCACCACCCCATTGCCATAATGGCACTAGCTTCCACAGCATCATCACTGCCTGCTGCCACCCCCTCTGGTGGAATTGTTCGAAGAGGCTATCGGGGAGGAAGGTGAGGAGGGAGTACTTGGCGGTGTAGAGCGAGTTGGCGCTGAACTCAAAGTGCTTGTTGGTCATGGCGGGGTCATTGATGAAGACGAGATGGGCGCCATCGTCCGAGAGCTCCTTCTAGGATGCAGTGAGGCGATCGAAGTTGGTGCGGAAGCCATTGCGGGGGACGGGGGTGTCTGGGATGAAGGAGATCCGGTTGATGCGGGTGAAGGGGTGGCAGGATCGAGTCAAATTGGGGGCTCGGGTAGGAGGGGGTGGGGTGGAGGGCTGTCATTGGCCATGTTTTTTGGTTTATTGCTGTTAATTATAGCGGGCTTAATTCGGGCCTAGGCTTGGGCCTGGTCGAAGAACTACCCGAGCCCGGCCTAAAATATATATGGGTTCAAATTTGAAGTCCAAACCTGACATGAAACTTCTTGGGCCACGCTTGTAGCCTGGCCCATAGTTGGTCCAATGGGCCTTGGGTCAGCCCAAGCACACTTCCAACCCTACTTAATCATGCTGACCATGCCACGTATATCTGATTTTGAGAGAACTTGAATGGGAGTACTAAGAGGATCGAGTACCGTGAAAATGCCAAGCAAGCTTAGTTCCCTCCATATATTGTTATTCTTTTTTGCTGTTACAATTTTCATGCGGTACTCTGTCATAATCTCTTTAATTGTGTGCACATTTATTGATTCCAAACTTGTATGAAGAGGTCTCCAATCTGAGATTAGATATGTTGATGTATATCCCTCTTTTTCCATAATTTATTAACTTATTAGAAGTATTATATGTTGGGTTTCGGTGACGCAGCGGAATATAGATTTCAAAATTTTTTAACATGCATACAATAATGAAAACAAGGTTTAACATTTAAACACAACCATCGAAACTTAAAAACCTTAGGAACCCCTTGACGATTACAATCAAATCACAAAAACATGCAAATAAGAAGACCAGAAGTCTTATACCACCATGAAGACCACGAACTGGTGATTTTGAGATCTCCACGAGATTCCAAAGTAGAAGCCCTCCAATGGTGATCCACACAGGATTGATCAGGGTCTTTCCCAACTCGTCATGGTGCTGCAGCTTTCTTCCTAAGTGCGCTGCCGATGGTCCTTCGCAAGAACTTGATATACCATAAATTGTATGCCTTCATGATCTCCACTAGGATCACTTTAGGAATCTTTTTCCAAAGTATCTCACCATACTCTAATCAGATTTTATATTCAACATATGAACAATCTGATTTTAGGACAAGTATCTCATTTTTTTTTTCTCTCTTCCTTTCTATTTTTCTCTCTCTTTTTTTTCTTGTTTTTTCCCCATAATTTTTCCATTATTTCCTCTCATTTCCATGCCCATCCTTGGCTAAAAATGGCACGTTGACAGGTGGTAGAGTCCCCTTTAAATAGGAAACATGGGGCGACTCCATGGGACGCCAACTCTTGGCGTCCCTTAATTATTACATGCCTTAATAAATTTTCAATGTGGAATATAATGGGTTGGCGTGGATTCTAAAGAGGTTTACCAGTAGAAGGACTCTTCCTCTGTCTAAGAAAAATTAATTTACAATCAAATTGTGCATGCGAAAGGAATCAACGTGAGATATGAAGAGTCCATGCCAATAAGGACTCTTCCATAAACTCAACGTAGACATTAAAGGAAAATCAATCTAATTGGCGTTCAAACTCCTTGTAAGAAAAGGACTCTTCTCTTTTGCGCCCATAATTCTAAGTGTCATCTGATGACACGAAGAATTAAAACGCATGGAGAATTAAGAAAGGAATTTAAGAGTCCACGTTGAAATGGAGGAGTCCATTTCAACGCCATAAATGGCTCCTCCATTTCAACGCCATAAATGGGGCGTCCCTTCTTATTTTTGACGTGGAGTTCCTTCCAAGAGAAGGACTCCCTCTCCTCTTCCACGTCCCACATCCTAAGGCGCTATCTGATGGCGCACAAAAATAAGGGACGTGTGGAAGATGTAATAATTTTAAGAGGAGTAAGAAAGGACTCTCCTTCTTAAATACAAAAATAAATGTGACGCCACTTAATAATATGCGTGTGGTTTGACATGGAGGAGGTTGATTTCATGTGGAACTCTTCCACAAAATCAAATAAAACCAACTAATAAATTAATTGGTTCAAACTCAATCACATTAGGTCAAGGCAACAAGACTAGGTTAGCACAAACACCTTTGCACTGAACCCAACTGGGAATTTAGGTTAATTCATGTGCTAGCAATTTAATTAACCCATTGAATTTACAATAAATTCAAATTAATTGGATCAAGATCAAATTTCTATTGTATGTAATTTATTGGATTTCAAATCTAACCAGCAGTGAATCCAAACTCTCGACGAAACTCTAATCCGATTGGATTAGGTCAGCTCAAGAGTCTCAATTAATTAGGATTCTTCTTAATTGATTTTAGAATTAAATTCTTTTAATTCTGGGGAGTCTACAAGTCAAGATTGACGTCTAGTAATGTATCATGACTATCTGGAAGATTTGAAATTTGGTGAAAATACCAAAATTATCCTTCCATGATGAGTTACCATGCAATTCAATCCTTCGATCACACAACATCCCGGAAAGGCTATGGGTTTGGAAATATGTCAAACCCAAATACCTAACCATATGTATCTCGATCAGATGATGATGACTCGGTTGATGAACTAGTAAAAATTATTTCTTCTGTTCATCCCTGCTCTGGCCAGAGACTTTCAGAGTCACCATCCTATGAGATCATATAGGATGTTCTCTCCTCTTACAAGGAGTGATCGATTCTTTGTTGACCACTCACAACCTCCATGCACACTTTGCCATACTCAAAATATCCCATACACACTCAAAGTGGTGTGCTAGTGAATAAACCAAAATAAGGGTCCATGCACACAAGGTATCATGGTGATCTCAGGTCAAAGGATCACATGTACCACTCCCATTGAAGAATCATCTGTCGACATGTTGTAAGGCTCCATCAGATATTCTTCTGTGGGTCTGTTCAGTGAACTTATTCTTTAATGAGCACCTACATTCTTGTATTAGTGTCATCACACAAGTGGTTGTGAGATCAACCATCCTCTCTATCGAGCATACATAGGATGTACCAGTCTTACCGGAGTTATCGATCCCCGACTCGATCCAACGACTGCGAATATTTTAGATTGGAACTATCAAGATTTTAGATCTCACTGGCATGATCTCATGATAGTCCTAAAATCATTGTCCTAATCTATGGGGTTTATCATAATCATATAAAAATGATGTAGCAAATGATAAAACATAATACCTCATATAAATAAAATAACTAATGTCATGCAAATGAGCAGGAAGATAATAATGAAATGTCCCATCACATCTCCATGCGATTAGCTTGTAGGGTATTATTCTTTCATTATAGTGCTTCGAGTTCCATATATAAATTTGTGCTTAGTAACTATACAGCATTCGAAGATGTCTGCAGCTTTAGATTTTCAGCTTTTTGTGTGTGTGTGAGAGAGAGAGAGAGAGAGGTATTTTTTTTATAGTTTTTTGTATTGCTCTTTCCTGAGAAAAAGAAACTGCTGTTTGAGGGTCACTGGCATGCTACATCTATCTGTCAAATATTGTTAATTAGGTGAAAACGCGTCCTCCTCAGGATTAAGCACTTCGAATTTACTAATGAAAAGGCAGTGAAATAGCATAACAATGAATAAAATGCTAGTTCTACCCACAACTTCAGTTTTCTTTTGGCTTAGGAATTCTATTTAAAAATTACATCTCTATTCATCAGAAGCTTCTGTTCAGTGTGACAGATTGATAATAAAGGCCATTCTGTTTCCATCTCATGGTAGCCGTTATTAAGTGTTTGTTAGCATTATTCCTCAACAACATCAACTCCACTTAACAAACTTGTTCAACACGATCTAATAAGAGAAGGATTCAACTCCAAGGGAACATACGAGGGGATTGGTACCGTATGTTTATGGGAATTCGGCATTTACACATCAAAGTAAAGATCTGGTCCGTTGTATCCACCGAACTGGCTAATATTATCCCATATATGATATCACTTGGTTTATGCTTTCTTAAGACAGCATTAAACTATGTATTTCTTTCATAGAAATAGATAAAAATCCAGCTTGTTGACTAGAAACTTGCTTTTATATTATTTTTTTTTCGAAGTAATTTCTTTTGCAGTTTAATGAGTATGACACTGAAAAATAGCAATATTATTTTTCTTTTGGAAAAGCACATGCTTCAAGCAGAACCGCATTCTCCCTTGAATCTTGATGATTTCTATATTTATGAAACCATTAATCTATATCTGGACCAGGCCTGGTAGGAAAATTCTGTTTGAATTGCCGGCATAAGAACTTCTTGTGGCAGATCTCTTTTTAAGAAGTAGCCTTCTGCGGTGCTCCATTTCAAATATTCAAAGTTTTGTGATGCATGCTTTCTATACGTTTTTGTTGATGTACAGTTTTTTTTTACTTAAGAAAGAATATCCATACTTCGGTTTTCTAGCCTCATGAGATGTGCTCCTATATGGAAGATGATTTGTTTGAGCTAAACCTGGATTGTTTCTTGGTAATTGTATTTTTCTTAGTGGTTTACCATACCGGTTTCAGTATTTGTACTACTGCTTTGCTGCTATAGTGTTGATATAGGTTAATTCATGGTACCAATGCTCATTACATCCCCAATACTGCTAGGTTTGCTATCTGATTTCTGCAGTATAGAGCTGCTTGTCACTGGGTGATATTGTCTAGTACGGTGAACCATGGTCTTTTTACCTGCATATTTGAATATTTGTGTAGAAAAATGATTTATATGTTGGGTTGCTGTTAGGACCACTAACATGGTTGGACATGTGAAGGCACTGGTTGAATCTAAAGACCAATATTTGTTGGCTTTATGTCAAGCATAAGGATAATGTGGTATTACTTCTTAACCTGTGATGGTTTTGTTTATGGTGAAAGATGTGAACTTAGACTAGGTGAAAAGGCCTTGAAGTATAATGGATTCTACAATACCTTCTATAACAATGTCAGTGGTAAAATACCTTCGCCTGTCGGTGGATGCCCTACAACAATGGTCAATTCTTAAAGTTAAAATGTTGGAATAGATTGTTATGCCATAACCACTGATCTTTTTCTTTTTTGTGATCGTAAGGGAGGCAAGAAGTCACCAGATATATAACCACTATTCACTACCTCAATTAGGCACATTAATTGATGAACAATGTAATTGTTTTCTGTCACTTGTATTTTAGGTTTCTCCTTTGGCCTTGCATTAGTTTTATGTTTATCAGATGTAGATCGTTCCTTATATTTTGATCATGATATGTTAATCTTTGCAAACTTTGGTTCTTGAACCATTGTTACAAGCATGTTGATAATGCCAGAAACAAATGCAATTATTCGTCTCTTTTTTTGTAACATGACAATTTGATTTACCTTTAACTTACCTAATGATTTTGGATCAAAGTTGGACATCTTTTCTTTTTGATGAATGAGTCTAATTATTACTTCTCTCTCTCTCTCTCTAATTATTATTAATTTGGCTCCATATGGGGCAAATTTGTGTAAGGTCGACTGGATTCAGGCTCTGATCTAGTTAGATCAAAACTGAACAATAGCGGTCATAAGTCAATGATCCAAGTCATTGGATGTGATTTACTATCTCAAAACTGCTTGCATGCAAAAAATTATATGATTTAAAGATTCCTAGTCTATGCATCAAGCTATCAAAAAATATATTTAATGTAATTTTATTTAAGACTGTTCAATTTTTGACTACTTGATGCATAGATTAAGGGTTTTCAAATTATATGATTTTTTATGTACAAATAATTTTGAGGTAATAGATCACATTCAACGACTTGAATTATTGACGTAGGATCTCTATTATAGAGTTTTGATCAGATTGGATTTAAGTTCAGATTTGATCGATGTGATTTTAGTCTGGCTTTTATATATATATATATATATATGCGCATGTGTGAGAGAGAGAGAGAGAGAGAGCCTATATTAGTATCTTTAGTTGAGCTCAGTTGAGTGAAGGATGACTACAACATATATCAGTATTCTTTTTGTACAATCTGAGTTGCAATTTATTTTAGCTATTTTTCTCTCGATTTCATTCTTGTGGCTGTCAACATTTTTCTCACTCGTGTTCCTCATTTTTGATGTACGTATAGCCATAAAGCTTGTAAGTTGTTCTTTTTTATTTTTATTCCCACCAGCAAAATGCGGTGTTTACAGGATATATAACTTTTGCTATTGGTCACTTCAAACGGTCTGTTACTAAGCTTTTAAATTTGAATGTACTTTGCACATTAACAACCACCTGATGTGCTCTTAATTCTGTGAATGCAGTTGCTTTAGGAGCATATTTCTTTGCTCTTATTATTTTCTTCATAATTCGTTTTAACTTGCAGGGTATACGGAAACCATTAGCGGATTCATATTTTGTGAATGCAATTGCCTCCTGCTGGAAGCGTGACGTCTGGGGGTCTTTTGTCGCATCTTTTCAATATATGTTATACTCAACTCTATCCTTCGGAATGAATCTTTGAGTTTGGTTTCTGATTTGGTGGAACTTTTAATCGCAAGTGTATATATTGCTTTCTGAGCTGAACTGGCATGTCAGCAATACGAGCAAATTGATTGTGTCTGAGACGAGAAACATGACCTTAAAGGTTGAAGGTTGATGTAGTTTGGATATATATGTATATATATATTTTTCCCTGATGAATGTGTATAGATGTAAGTTTGGATGGCCATGAAAGGGGATTGATATTTTCCTGTAGGGCCTCGATACTTTAAACTAGTTTACATGGAGGATTTTTTTATGCACAAGTAATTTTTTATTAAAATAACTATTAAAATTAAGATTTTTTTTTTTTTTTTTTTTTTTTTTTGTTTTACGTGAAGATTTGATGGATGATTGGTGATAATGTATAAATCTATTATTTATTTGATTAAATTCATGAACTATCTACCATTCTTTTTGTGCTCTTTTGACCGGTTATTCTTTATCAATATATATATATATATATATATATATATATATATATATATATATAATTTTATAGGGGAATTCTTCATGTTGGACCGCATGCCTTTGATAATGCTTGGGGTCTAGGCTTTTTCAAATTGTAATTTATGAAATCAACATGTAATGAACAACTAGTTACCAGTTTTTGTGAAAAGGCTAATTACTTTGTTAGTTTCCCTCTCTGCTTTGCAACCAGTCATATAATAGTTCATGCACTCTGGGGTGGAGCCAATGGAGCGGCATTATCTTCTGTGTGTAATAGTTAACTCAATGGGTGGTCATGTGTGATGCTTGCTAAGAAAGTTGCACATGCTATATGTATTTGAAAAGCACGAATGGCGTAAAAATGTCTGACAAGTCGTGAAACTCAAAAACTTGGGCATGAAAGCCTTGGAAAGATGATTTCACCTTCATGTGATCGGGGGCGCAATTTGGGTTGGGCAATTCCAACCCACCTACCCCACATGCTCATGAGATGGGGATTGTTAGATTTACAAATTTAAGTTTTGGTTGGCCTCAACATGGTCTCAGCCTAGCCGTTGTTTGGGTTTTATTAGAGTTGCATGGTGTTCGAGAGGGTTGGTTCGGATTCATAAAATCCCGGTCTTAGACAAGTTTTTTGATTGGTTTATGTTTAGAAAATTGATAAATTAGATCAGATTAAGGTTTGCTCTCAATCCAAACTACCTGTTCGAGTCACAGGCTCGAATAACCCTTCCTATGATGATAAAACTTGTGTCCCATAGCTTCCATCCTATTTCATGGTCCTTATGAGAGAAGACTGACTGAATAGGTGTACATGTAAAAGCCTCAAAGTTTAGGAGTGTATGTTATGCTCCAAGGCTTTTTTATTAATTTAAAAATAAAAATTAAATAAACACATGTTATTTTTTGCCTAATGAGAATGACAGTAAGAAAAGTAAATAAACCACTCCCCTATGTTTTATTAATAATTATGTTAAGGATGTGAACAACCAAATGTCATCTAATGGGCGTCGGCTTAAAAAGATAAAAAAAAAAAAAAAAAGAACACTAGGACCTTGAACTCCTTTGATATTAATTAAGAACTCATTATTTTCTAGGACGACAGGAGTAATATAGAAAAATCTCGCTGCCAGAGGCTCCTTATTCACCTTCATAAATATATAATGTATATCCATATTACACATGCACGCAATTTTTGATTTAAATAACTTGTTGTGTCACCACTGTTTTGCACCTCCTTCACTCGAGTGCAAGATAGCGTGGTTGGATCTTTCGTACCCATCTACCGTTGGATGACCCACTGCATAGATCTCAAAGTGATCGTTGAATGATCTAATGGTAGTTGGGCAGGAAATAAGTTCTATCCTACTTTGCAAATCCTCGATACTTGAGGTAAATATTTCTCTTGTTCAGGGAAGTTAATTGTCACTTCGAGTCTATTGCTTAAGAAACTATGTGAGAAGTTTTTTTTTACCCTCGCAGGTAGGGGTGGAATTGGGCCAGGGAATATATAAAAATTTTGGCCCAAACCAACTTGAGCCCGACCAGAAGATCTTTGGGCCAGCCCAAGCATTGTTCAGCCCAAGTCCATGCCCACCCATTCCTTTCCCTCCACTTCGTTCTCCGCTGCCACGGTCGTGATCGCCTTCAAAACCCTCTCCGGCACCTTTTTCTCTGTCAACTCCTCCGCCCCCTTCTAGTCTACGATGGCCCCACCATCGTCGTCGTCCGATCACAGGCTCCTGTCGATGCTCGATCATAGGCTGTCATCTTTTGAAGCTCTGGATCCTTCTCCGTCATCCCTCTCCAACTCTCGATGGCGGTGCACTCGATGGGGGGGGGGGTTTCATCCTCTCTGGGCTGATCGAGCGGTGGGTGCTCTCGAGCCCACTCGATGCCTTGTTTTTCTCCGGCCACTCGTGAAGAAGAAGAATCAAGTATCTCAAGGAGGCTCTGGAGGCCATTCCTCTTCTGACGAAGCCTCTCGGAGAAAAATTGTCGCCCTGGGTGCTCTTCTTCGATCCGTTGTACCTTTTTCGACCCACCTCTAGAGCTTCACTATCGACGAAGCAAGCCCAACAATGTACCGCATCCGAAGGAAATGAAGAATGACGGAGTAGAAGAATACAATCAGGCTGTAGTTGGGTTCGGGCTCAGGTTGGGCCAATGATAAGCCCGAGTCCGGCCTGAAAATGAAATGGACTATATTTCTGAGCCCAAACTTGATCCGATTTTGTTTAGGCCTAGCTTGAAGCCCGACCTGCAGGCGGGTCAGCTCAAAGCCCATCGGGCCAGCCCAAGTCCATTTTCAGTCTTACTCATAGGATACTAGAAGAGTTTAACATAATTGGCCTATTATTTTCATTCTTTGCTGGTGGCAGACATCCTAGCCACCATGTAAGATATTTTGTGATTTGACCATGGAATGCCTGTATTGGATGTCGAGGAGACTGTCATACGCGCATTTTCATTGTAGAGAAATTTTTTGTATATCATATTTGATGTAGAAAAAATATATCATCCTATTTCATTAGGCCACGTAGCTGTCGCTTTTTGATACGTATTTAATGCTTGTAGTTTTGCTTTTTTGTTTGAAATTTTGAATAACGAAGATATCTCTTCTCTTCTGAAAAAATTATTTTCTATGACCATATTATGACATTCTGCGATCAAATTATGACTTCCTGCATAGGATGTCATAATTTTTCTTCCAAAAATCATAAAGAGAGAAGAATATTTTCATCATTTTAAAATTTATAAAATATATAAATTTTTAAATGATAAAAATATCCCTTCCTTTCTTATGATATCATAACTTTCTGTGCAGGATGTCATAATATGGCCACAAAATATTATAATTTTTTCAAAAAAAGAGGGATATTTTCGTCATGCAAAATTTTAAACGAAAAAGAAGAATTGCAGGTATTAAATACACATTGGAAGCGGTGGCTATATGGTCCAATCAGATGGAGCGGTATATTTTTTCTACATCAGGTGCGGTGTACAAAGAATTTCTCTTTTTCTTTCATTATATAAAAGATATGGGCCATGAGGGTAATGCGAGCATATTTTGGATTCTGATTCATATACTATTTGCCTTTGGTGCATTGGCTTAGATATCTATCAAATTTTTTAATATTACTTTTTAATATTATATTTTATAATAATATATTATACTAAAATATCAAGTTATTATTGCTCGATTATAGCAATGTATTATATTATATATAAAATAATATTATAAATTATTATTATTATTATATTATATTATTATATTAGTATTATAGGATTAGGAGTATGCTAGGAATGAAATATAAAGATTATTCTCTCAGCTGATGGAAAAATAACTTGTCTATCTCTTAAGTAGATAAGATTTTTTTTTATTTCATAGATAAATATTATTTATAAAAAAATCATTCATCCATTTGGAGAAGCACGGGAAGATGGATAATTGTTGATTTTTTTTTTTTGATTTTTTGGTAAGAAGTTGTTGAAAAAGTTGACCATTTTTTTTTTCTCCGGGATGCTCTCTCCGTGGATTAGCGCCTGTATTCGTTGGATTTTTTTTTGACCCCATACCGCATCCTCCTGAATACCCCCACTCCCCAGCACATTTGCCTCCCGACTGGCCTCAAACACCACCTTGGCCTGTTTGAGTTCTTTTGAGGATGAAAGCACTCGAGCCCCCTTCCCGTGAGGATCCCTCATGGTTGGATTGCCCCAACTTCTACCACGACCTCGAGGACATTCTCTTCAAAGAGGTGGGGAAGAGGAAGGGGCTTGTGATGTGGTTGATCCACCGCCCGATGAACATCTTTGGCTTCTCCCCATCCAGCCTCATGAATTTGGTGGGGACGCTGTGTGTCTATGTTGCCATTTGTTGGCGAGAGGTGTCTGGGGAATGCGGTGGATTACGAGGGGTTCAGCTTCATTGCTGGCGAGAGGTGTCTCGGTCCCAACTTCATTGCCAAGCACCAGATTTGGGCGAAGGTTGATCCGCATGCCAAAATGGAGGACTTCAATTATAGCAACAGAGATGTGTTGAATTGGAAGAATTTGTTGCCATCGTTGGCGAAGGCGTTTGGAGTGGAGTGAGTCGGATACTGGGGGAAGGAGGCTCAATTCAAGTTGGCGGATGTGATGAAAGGGAAAGAAGCACTGGGGGAAGACATGATGGCAGAGGACATGCTCATGCTAATGAAGTTGGAGGATGTTGGGAGCTGGTGGTTTGTCAATGTTGTGTTCGGTGTAGAGGACCACCTAGATAGCATGAACAACAAAAAAGAGCATGGATTTTTAGGACTCTAAAACGCCGTATCTTCTTTCTATTTTTGGATTAAATGAGACTCAAGCTTGCAAGATTGTTCCTTAATATTGCTTTGGTTACACCTTTTGTCCTCTTTAATAGAGCTATCTATGAATTCCCCTTGCTTCATTTGCCTTTACTTCAGAGGCATGGATGGTTTGGTTGTATGAATCGTGTGGTTGTGAAAATGAAAGAATACGGATAGAAAGCTCTTCTTGGTTGTGTTATTGGTGTCATAGCTGGTGAATCTTCCTGTTTGATTCGTTTATTTTTCAAAAGGGACATAGTTGATGGGTTTTGAAGTCTGTGATATAAGTTGATGAGTGGTGATATAAATAATAATAATAATAAAATTTATAGTTGTCTTGTTCAAACTCAATTGCAAGGCATGCGTGGTGTCACTTCTATTTCATGTTGAGGGTTGGACGTTTGCGTTGGTGGGCTATGTATAAAATATTTTGATGTCAAGAAGTACTAAAAGAAGGGCCACAAGGCACTAGCTACGATTATGCATAAAATTTGGATCCCGAAGCTTTACAGATACTTGTTATGAAAACTTTTAGATTGCACATAATATGTAGTATGAGAGAAAAACACTTGCGAAATTATGAAAAATTAGAATTTTTGAGACTGTGGGATTAATGCTCATTTACTGTTAGAAGTACTAAAATAAAAATAGACTTAGGCAATGGATAAAAGGCACTACTTGAAGGCCCAAAAGCATTGTTCAAGGATTTTTGACAATAATTTTCTAGCCACTGTCTATGAGATCATTGCCTAAACTCAAAAGCAATGATTTCTCAAATTTAAGATGTAGTCTAAATTAGGATTTTTTAACAAAATAATGTTAATTTTAAAATATTTTACTAAAATAATGCTGTTTCCAAACTATTTATGAGAGTACTGTCCCAAACAAAATCGTCCCATCATAGAGTGACTGTCTGTGCTGACTCAGTACATCCATGCCAGGTTGAGCAGATGTATGGACAAAAAAATTGTCTTATGTTAGGACGACTATATAGATCGTCCTATTATAAAGTGACTCTATAAGTTATTTTACTGTAGGGCAACTATATGAGTCATCCTACCATAAGATAATTTCATCAAAGTCAAAAATACTTCAAAATCTGAGACCTCCCTTCCACTCGAGACCTCGCTCCGTCTCCCTTTTCCTCTCATGCACAGTCGCCCTACCATAGGGCGATTTCCTCAAAGCCCAAACCCACCTTAAAGCCTGAGACCTCTCTCCCTCTTCCTCTCTCTCTCCCTCTCATGCACCCATCTCCCTCTCCCTCTCCCTCTCTGTCTCGTGCACCCCTCTCCCTCTCCCTCTTGTGCATCCCTCATGGGCGACCGGCTTTCCCTCTTTCTCTCCTTCTCTCCCTGTCCCTTTCCCTCTCGTGCATGAAGCCGAGCAGGTCGGCTTTCCTTCTCTCTCTAGTGCGTGCAAATGAGCAACAACTTTCCCTCTCTGTCTCTCTCTCCCCCTCTCCCTCTCGCATGTGTAGGCAGCCTCTCCCTCTCTCTCTCTCCCTCTCCCTCTCATGCTTGCGGGGAATCGGCTCTCTATCTTCGATCATCTACAGTAGAGTTTTAGGAGGTAAGGTATTTATTTTATTTTTTTTTGCTTGTTATTTTTGTTATTTATTCTTTTTGTGGTAGATATATGGGGAAAGAGAGCACTTGAGGAGATTGGAAGGGTTTATTAGGTTTCGTTTGGTGTGGTTCCTTGAGATTTTAAGAGCTTAATCTCAGGACTTGTTCTATAGTTTTTGGGTTGGATCCATGGTCAGCATTTCAATATTGGGACTTTTCCTATAGTAAGATGGGTTGGATTCCTTCATTACCGAAGATCTATTTGTCAAACTTAGGGACTCAAGTTTGAAATGTATCTTCCATGCATTTCAGACTTAGGGATTCATTTTAAAAAATGTGCCTTACAATTTGTATATTTATGCAATTAGTTCTCATAATAATTTTTAAAAAATAGATCCAAGACTTATCACTGTTATCTTTTATTTGGATAGAAAGATCAATCGTGATGCTAACATTGTATATTATGATGGTGGAAGGATTCGAATGGCCATGGTAAACCATAACGCAATATATCAAGAACTTGTGCGGGTCTGCTATGCTGTCACTAGATGAAATTCCAATCAATATATAGTTTTTCTAATATATAAATTTTTAATTTATACGGCTGGACAGTATTTGGTTGTACATATTAAAGATGATCAGACAATGTATACCATCTTGGGCATCTCATCACAAGGGATGTTTATAGTAGTTGAAATTTTTATCAAGCTGGCAGTAATAAGAGTTTCGGATGGTGGTGAACGGCATATAAGTATATCTCAGTTTGTATCTACTCCACTTACACAGTTAGGCATGGGGAGATCTCTACTTGATGCATCTCCAATGATCGATAAAATTGGGTATGAGTATGGAGGCACCCTTGTATGTATGGTTGATAGACTAGCTGTATCCATAACTGATAGTCATCAGTACATGATAGGGGAAGAGTGTGTATTAACAATGGAGTAATGCTGCATTTGATGATGCGGGGGCCGGTCCTAGTTATGTGACAGCTACCATGGAGCATGTGGAGCATGAAGCTAATGATCTTGTATCACTTAATTAACCACATGCATGCCATGCCTAGATTGGAGGATTGGAAACCACAGCAGTCGATACAATTTTATTCGAAAATGAAGCCGCTGTTAATGATGATTCTAATCTTACTGATAATGAAGATGAGGATGATGATGCAGAATTGGATGGTAGTGATAGTGGAGAGTCCAGTATAGAAGAGGATGTCCCACCACACGAGATGCCTCTTGTTTCTAAATTTAGACAAGTTGATGCATCCGATGATAATGAGACTGCATCCTATGGAGTATTGCCAGAATATCTATTTTTTGGTAAAAATAAAGAGTTAAGAAAGAGAATGATATTAAGATTGAAAGAACAAGTCCAACGCACCATGAAAAGTATGCCATTCGCACCCATCATCCTTTCAAAGTCATCAAGTCAGATAGATTTAAATGGAGCATTGTGTGTAAACAGTCTGATACTTATAGTTGGCATCTCCATGCATTCCTTCGGATCAAGATGCAGTGATGGAAGATTACAGTATATAAAAGGTCACTCACATGCTTGAATATAGATGTGATGCGAGATCATCCACAGCTTGATGTATGCATGATTGTCGATATCATTAGAGAATCAATTAGAGCAGAGAATCCATATCCATATCAGTCTGTCAGGCTTATGTATGTGATACATGATAGTGCGAGGTATCTTACAAAAAGATGTGGATAGCTAAATAACTTATTATAGACGAGTTATTTGGATATTGAACGGAGTCTTATAACACATTGGATCCTAGACTAGCTGTAGTTTGTCATGCCAATGAGGAGACTGTGGTAGATTTTACAAAAATTTCTACAATAGAGACAAACATAGAGGTGTTCCATTGAGTTTTTTAGGCATTTGGTCTATGCATTCAGGGCTTTCAATTCTGTAGCCCATTGATTAGTATCAACGCAACGCATCTATACGACCGATGTAAAGGTACTCTCATGATAGTTGTGGAAAAGATGGAAATAGAAGTTTCTATCCTCTAGCATTTGTCATTTATGAAGATGAGGTCGTAGTAGTTGATCATGATTTTTATGATATTTGCACCATTATATGGCACATGACTGTATGGAGATTGGCATAATTTCAGACCGACATAAAAGAATATTAGCTACTGTTTCAGATGAATCTGTTGGATGGACAGCACCATATGGATATCACAAATTATATCTTAGACATATTGAGGCTAACCTAAATGGTCGATTCCATGATGTGATATTTTTGGCTTATTTCCATCAAACTGCAAAGCAAAATCAATCTTGAAGGTTTGATCGAAGCATGCAATACATTGAGAGAACATGATCCAATTGCTTTCCATATCTGAAATCATATCCACTTGATGATCTGAATAAATGGTTGCTAGTACATGACACGACTAGATGTAGGTATGGAATAATGAATACTAATCTATCTGAAAGCTTCAATAAGATGTTGAAGGGGGCTCGTTCATTGCCTATTACCGCTCTTGTTCATCTTTCCTTCGAATGCTTGTCGAAAGGGTTTAGCATCAGATATATAATAGTAGCATGAAGAAGAGAGGCCAGTAGGATATTCACAGATAAGATTAGATGAAAATTAAATAGATACCAACTGAAGTCTAAGGAGTATGTGTGGTTAAGTACAATAACCAACTGGATTTATATAAGATTCAGTTGAGATGAAGGTATTATAGCCCCGATGAACCTGCTTATACACACCTCTCATTTACTCCAACATCATGGAGATTTATTGTTTGGAGCACATGATGCGATAGTTT
Source organism: Elaeis guineensis (assembly GCF_000442705.2). Classification (NCBI taxonomy): domain Eukaryota; kingdom Viridiplantae; phylum Streptophyta; class Magnoliopsida; order Arecales; family Arecaceae; genus Elaeis; species Elaeis guineensis. Next base: position 1,445,786 of record NW_027332428.1, read on the forward strand.
GGCATGTATCAGGGTATCTCCCCACCATGCGATACTGATGACGGTCTCCATAATTTTGATCAATGAGAGCGGCATCGCCACAATTGGGGTAGTGAGCATTGGGAGCATATTAACGCATCAGAGTAGCGGGAGGATTTGATTGTGGATGGCCCACCCATGCTCTCCATGATGGATTATTATGATCCATATCTGATGTGGTACAGGAACATCACTAGGCGATTTATCTTGCCATTGATGAGTGAGCGGCCCAAGATGAGGTTCCATCCTTCGGACAGCATGATGGACATTGTGATAAGTATATTTTGCTTTTTCCCTACTTTGTTATGTTGTTATGAATAATATTTATTTTCTTTTTCATAGTAATAGTTTCAGAGGATCATGTCACTGTACCATCGGGCAAGGAGAGGCTTTCATTCGATCATTGTAGGATGCAAGGATCGAGCACTTATCGATATTATGGATAGTCTTGTCAATACTATATGAGTCATCTTTGACAATAGACGACTTCATACTACGCTATCGATGGATGATCCGAGTACCTTGTCAATGCCTAGCACACTTTATACCCAGCTTCTCGAACTTCGACCGCCCCAAAGATGATACATCTATATCACATAGGATGAATGAGTTGGAGACACACGTACAGATCCGATGAGCAGCACATCGACCTATGCATGAAAGGATCAAAAGCAGAGGTAGATGAGGGTTTCCCAATGTATATGTTAGGCACATATTGATAGGCCGAGCATGCCAGCATCTCCCTCCCCACCGATTGATACCATATCTGAGCCATCACGATCGCGGCTAAAGGTGGCACGTGTTTACAAGAGGCGAACACAGAGGAGGCCTCAGTATCTTGATGTATATACCTCTCAATAGTTATATACTTATACTTTTTTTTTGCTGACAAACTTTGTAATGATCAACTATTTTGAATGCATATATTACAATTTTTTTTAAATTTGAATGCACATGTTAGAATTTTACTATCATTACGTTATTATTCAACGACTAATTTAATCTTTTGATGATATATATATATATACCTTATGCAAATGTAAATCCACATACATACATGTGAATGATAATCCATGACATAGTGCATGGTAACCCCATTAACTATATAACTTCATCAAATGGAATAAAGTAGAGAACACCCTATTAAGCATTTGCATCCTTGTAGCAATACAGTCTTCTATTAATATTAGAAATGCCTTATTTAGAATCATGCTGAGTTGTTAGCTATCAAGCTTGTAGAGATGGCTGAGACGTGTTTGAGTTGCACACATCATGACAAATATTTTGAGCTACTTTGTCACAGGCAGCAGTGGAATACCTTTTGAACAACATAACCCATCATGTACAACAGCTACAGTTATTGATGCACCCCCGTTATATTAGAAAACTATTTTTTAGAGCTAGTCTTGTATTTAAACAATAAAAAAAATTTCAATAGCAAAGACAGGCATCCACGAAATAACCACACCGGCTCAAAAATATTATTCGAAACATAAGTGGCATATCAACAATATGTATAAGTTGCCAACAATAAAAAGCCAAAAATGATAACCATAAAGTATAATTTGGATGCTTTTCATAATCGTGTATTATTAAGAAATAGAAGATATGATAGTTAGGCAGCAAAAAAGAAAAGGTTTTTTGTGTTGGCTTGTGGCACAACAGGGGTCGACCCTTGTGCCAAGTCACCGCTGTGCCACAAGTTGGAATAGGAATTGAGGGCATTTCATAGTCGTCTTATGATGGAGCGACTTATAGAGTCGCTTTACAGTAATGCAACTTGTAGAGGTGCCCTATGATAGAGTGACTTATAGTCTCGCCCGATGATAGAGCGACATTGTTTTGCCCACCTGTACCTCAAGCTGGAGTGAATAGTGATGAGTCAGTATATAAAGTCATCTTATAATAGAGCGACTTTATTTTGGATAGTATTTTCATAAATAGTTTTGAAAGGGCATTATTTCGGTAATTTTTTTTAAAATGGGCATTATTTGGGTAAAAAAATCCTCTAAATTACCATTGCCTAACAAAATGTTAGACGGCAATTATCTACTAATTGGAGAAAATGAATGTGACAAAGAAAAGGCAGCAATTTTTTGAATATTTTGGGTACCATTTTCCTTATTTAGGCAATAGAACTTTTTGATACATTGGCAATTGTTATTAATTATGCACAATAATTTATCATCATTTTTGACAATAGTTATTTTTACATAGGTGACAATTTTTTAGAGTATTTGGTAGCGGTTTTTTCAATTTAGATAACATTGATTCATATCCAAGTAATAGTTTTATGAAGATTTTGCAACATTTCCTTCTATTTTAGATAGTTAGTTTTTACATTTAGGTAATGATATTGATAAGCTTAGGTAGTAATCTTTTATGCTTAGGCAGTAGGTTTTTTCTATATTTAGGTAATGATTTCTTATCGCTTAACCAATGATGACAATGTTTTGATTATAGGTAATGATTAGGAGTTTTGGCAGCATTTTTTGTCTTTAGACAATAGATTTCTACTAGTACATATCCTATTTTAAGCAATGATTTATAACCATTACATATTTCATTTTTATGCTTATTGAATATTTTAAAATAGTTCTAGTAATGGCAACATGCTGTTGCACATTATTTGCTCCACAGCCTATATTTCCTAAATATCACTAGATCATAATAGCACATAATGATTGATTATATTTCAAAGCCTTTCATCACAATAAAATCTTAATGGTTTACAAATATAATATCTAGTCTATAACTAAATATACCATCAACATTCATCAATCAAAGTCCTAGAAAATATAAGAAATGATATTTAGTAATCAAAATCTCTCCTTAAGTGATCCTCTCCATACTATGATGAATGTTCTTCTATCATGATGGTTGTTCAAAAAATTTTAGATTGCACATCGTGTGCAGTACAAGAGTAGAAACACTTGAGAATATTGTGAAAAATTGGATTTTTTGAGATTAGATGAGAATTTAATCTCCACTTTTCACTCTATATCCACCTCTTTAGAGGGCTGACACCAACCAAAATCTAATACCCACCTTCTAAATAGGTGAAGAATGATTCCATCCTAATAACTGTTGAGTGGTAGATATTGAATTTTTTTTAAAAAAAAGTAATAAAGACACCCCTTTAAGTTTCAACCATCTATATCTAGACTCTAAAAATTTAAAAAATATCAATTGACTGTTAGAAATTTAAATTTATTGCAATATAGGCCAACTATGTATATGGATCCTAACATCATTCATAGAATCAAAAGAGATAAAAATACCCTTGCTTTAGAGAGGTTGTTCTTTGTCATTCATCTACTTACACAAATCTCAAAGCACTTCATTTTTTATCATTCATCCATCAGCATAGATCTTAAAGTGCCCATCCTTTGTCATTCATTTGCCAGCATGGATCTTGAAATTCTCCTGCCTTTATCATCCATCTGCATGCACAGATCTTAAAGAGCTTCATTCTTTGTCATCCATTCATCTGTACAGATTGTAAAATATCTATCTAAGATCTATTTGCCTATATAGATCTCAAAGAACTTTATCTGCGATCCATTGTTTGCATAAATCTCAAAGTGTTCGATCCTCTGTCATCCACTCATCCACAAATCTCAAAACACCTATCATCTATTATCCATCTACTTGCATAAATCTTAAAGCATGCTGTACTTGATCATTTATCTATCAGTATAAATCTTAAAGCATCTCATTCTCTATCATCCATCCATTTGCATAAATCTTTAAATGCTCCATCCTCTATCATCCATCCTCTCGTATAGATCTCAAAGCACTTCATTCTTTATATATGTCCACTTGCATAAATCTTGAAGCACTCCGATATCTATCATTTATCAATTTACATGAGTTTTGAAGTACTCCATCTTTTGTCATTCTTTGTTTGCACAAATTTTAAAATAATTTATCCTTCATTATCCATCTGTTTATATAGATCTCAAAGGATTTCATCCTTTATCATCCATCCATGTACATAGATTTTAAATCACTCCAGCCTATCATTCTTCATCTGTGTATATCTCAAAGCACTCCATCTACTATTATTCATATACCTGCTTAGATCTTAAAGCACTCTAAATTTTTTTGTTCATCTATCTGCATAGATCTCAAAGTACTCTATTTTCTATTATTTATCTATTTGTATGGATCTTAAAGTACTCCATCTTTTATCATCCATCCACCTACATACATATTAAAGGATAAAGTCCATCCACTAGCATGATCCCAAAGTTCTATCTTTCTCTCATTTCTTGGCAATTTCCAACACAATAATATGATGGCACTAGTACGTGGCATAGTACCAAGATGGTGTATCTTGCTTTCATGCTTAAGCTACAATTTTGTTTCCAAAGTTTATATATGGCAAGCAATTATTATTTATAATAGATCTTATCGATATTTCAGAACCTATGTCTATTGTCTACATATTGTTGAGTATTGACTTCAATTCAAATATCCAAGCCTTTTTTGTCAAGATAGAGATGTTATACCATGTATTAAATCAGAATTATAGTATTTTCTATTCAATTAGAGATTTTAATCTGGTATTTTCTAACTAAATATGGTTTACAATATTTTCTATTTAATTGAAGATCTTATACCTCTATAAATAGGTGGGTAAGGTTATGGGTCTATGTATGCATGGTATGCATGGAAGATGGTGAGAAAAGGATGTAAAGAGATTAGAATTTGAGAGTTTTTCTCTTTATATTCTAATTCTAAAATAGTGCATCTTTGTTTTATCATCCATGAACATAGACTTCGATCGAATCATAAAAGATTCTGTGTTCTCTTTATATTTTTATTTTTGTGTGCCTACTTGATCTACTTGTCTTCAAAAAATCTTCAACAACTAGTATTAAAGCATCATTGGATTTTTTTCTCTTCTTTTGGGACAAGATATATCGAAGTTTGTGCAGGTAGCAGACGACATTAACCTAGTGAGGACCACATTGTCGAGCTTCGACCAATCTCATTTTCATTTCTGCCTCAGCTCTCTACAAGCCGTCCCCTAGATCAGAGCCTCCAAGGAGCTCTTAGTGTGTGGAAAAGATGGCGAACTGGCAGACATGGATAGCTGGCCCTGTAACAACCTGCTGACATCCACCACTCCGACTCTGACAGGCCCTAACTGCCTAACAAACTTTACTATAAAGAGAAAGATAAGGAAAAAAAGGGAGGATTCCGAATTCAACTCACTCTCATCTTCTTCCTCTACTATTCTCTCTCTCCGACTGTTACTAGCTTAACCATCGGAGGGTCTCCAACAAGAGAACCCCCATCTTCTTCTTCGACGTATGTGGACTTTTTTATAGGACTTCAGATCTCAAACCAAGACATGGCTACTCCAATCCAGCGGACATCTTCTAGCCATTCCACCACCTCACTAACCATCAAAGAGGTACAGCAACAGATTGGTGCTAGAGGAAAGACCCTTCTGACTCTATTTTTTAAAAAAAGATGATGAGAATTCGATTTCAGAATTATCTCACTGCATCACAGCGATAGTCGTCCTTATGTAGCACGCCTGATGGGCGAAATCCAGACCCTATCAATGCACCAACAGAATAAGTTTAAGCACTCATAGCTGTTGTATAGGAGCTGCAACAGAGCGCAGCAAGGACCCAAGCTCCCCCAGCAACTCTATCATAGCACAGTGTTAGGAAACCCTGACTGCACCTGTCAGGAATCTTTAGATCTTCTATATGTATGTGAGGAGATCCTTGATAGATCCAGACTCTTTGAAAGCAGCGAACATCGATCCATGATCTAGATCTGTGATGGGGTGCCTTCCTCCTAGGGCTTGAGGGAGGTGCCCCCCTTCTCTAGGGTTTCTTTAAAAATCCTGAGGCGGCAACATTAGACAAAGAGAGAAGAGAGATTGAGGGAGAAAAGATCTATATTCCATTGTTCCAAGCATTCCTAATACAATCTATGTATATATATATATAATATATATATATATATATATATATATATATATATATATATATATATATATATATATATATATATATATATATATATATATATATATATATATATATTCATAGCCAATAGGCCCAATGAAAAAGTCTCCTGGCTGAATCCATACATGAAAGCACTCATCGAGCCCATGTACATCTATGTCTCACATACTCTCATCCCTTGGGCTTAATTCCAGTCCAAATCCTAAGTTTGCCCCCTTAAGACCTATCAAACTAAACCTTAAGATCCTAGGATCAAAATTTAATCTCAGATCTAAACAAAAAAATTCATGCAGCTCTGCCTGCGATATTGAGTTGGCTCAATCTCAGACTGAGTCGACTAATCTGGAACTTAGTCGACTCACACTAGCACTGAGTCGACTAACCTATATACCATGCTATAAATTTTTGAAATTCTATCTTCTATTTTTCTAAGACATAGTCAACTCAGACTGTGAATGGGTCGATCCAATCTTAGTCTGAGCTGACTAACACTTTGAATCTGCTCTTTCCTCTACAATTTCGATCCTGACTCTGATTTCTTACTCCATCTTATGTCTCTGATATCCAGAGCCTCAATCAAGCCCCTCAAAGTCCTCGTCACCTGAATCTCGAGCCCGTGGAGAGCTATGCACTACCTCCACCCTAGGACCACTCCTTTTCTAGGCGTAGGACCCAAATCCGATCCTAGCATCCTGGAGCCAATACTTTGATGTGTTCTCTCAAGACTTGAAAGCACCACACCAACTTCTACGGTCTTCACTTTGGTGCACCCAAGCCTTGACACACCTGATAATATCTTCCTATGCAATCCTACTATCAATGTGCATTCTGATAGCCTCTTATACGGACCTCTTTGCCTCTGCCAATCCTCTTCAACTGCTGAGCTCTCTTTGAAGCCTTTGGGATGATCGCCTCCACCACTGAAAAACTTGGCTTGCACATTTGCACCACCCTGAAGTTTGTTGTAGGTACCCTTTTACTTAACAACCGCATCAACTATTATCCTGGACTTTCTTGGAGAAACAACTGTATTCCTAAATCGGCACTCGCTACTACCAATGCACCTGACATGGTCTCCTTAGAGCAACGCCTCTCCACCTGCACACTCTGCTCCATTAGCTTTGTGTAGTCTTAATGCTGGTGCTAGGATATTGCTCCTCCTCAATACCTCCCTGCTCTGAATGTGTGCTAAAATCCTCTCCACTTATGAAGCCCCTCTGTCTGATGCTCCATCTGAACTAAAGTACCCCTAATGCCACAAAAGCCGACTCTGTACTTGAGTCACCTGAGGCCAACCATCTAATACTGTCCTGCTGAGCCTATCGCTGTACCTCAAACACCTTCACTCCCCCTTCGGACCCTCCGCACTCTGTGGACCTTTTCGAAGCCATCTCGCATATACCGCACTCTACGAGCTCCTTCAAAATTCAAGAGCTCAACCAACTCTTCTTCTTCAGTGACTAAACCCTAGAAAAATCCATCCTAGCCATTATCCTCTTCTGTCCCCGCACCAACCATCACTTCAACTTCATCCGGAGGAACTGCAGCTCAAACCTCACCTAAGGCTCAGACCCACTTATCTCATCCGAGGCTCGTCACCACCTCCTCATAGGTATTTAGATCCTCTCTTGCTACAAATAATCCATCTGATATGGTCTCTCTAGAATCTCGATCCATGGTACCTGTAACCCCACATAAATCCACAGAATGCGTCATCACCGCTGGTGCTGGAATTTGACACCTATCCTTGCACCCCTTAGCTCTGAATCTTTGCCAAACCATCCTTCACTTGTGGAGGCACCTCTGGCCAGTGCTTCACCTGAATGATGACTCTTCCTGATGCTCCTACAGAAGATAAAATCAGATCTAAGGTCAGCTGTCCAGCACTGCCTTGCTAGACCTCATGCTGAACCTCCACCATCACTGCTACCATTTCAGAACTTCCGCACTCTACGGATCCCTACAGAACCACCAAAGGATCTCCTCCTCCTCCAAACCACCTGTGACACTATGTAGATCAGCCATCTCTATCATTTCAAGACTCCACAAATTCATGCTCTGATCGAACTATCGAATGCACCCTAACTACTTCCCCACCTTTTCGCATCCGAAAGCTGGATAGTCACTTCTTCAACTCCACCTTGACCATTATCCCTTGAGGAACCTCTCCTCCAGCATGCCAAACCTATCAATCACTCCTCATCCATCAAACGGCCCCTGCTGCCCATCTTTTTCAAAGAACCCTATCACCTAACCGTCACACCATCTAGTCTTTCTTCCTTCAAGGCCGAATCCAACTAAAGTTGGACAAAAAAACCTACCATCCAAACCTTCCACCCTGAGAAACTTTTCTTCCCATTAATTTTTTCAACCTCCACCTTCAACTTGATGCTCCTGGTTAGCCAAACCATAGTAAAAACAAAGATGGATCTGAGGCATACCGTAGAATAGGTGTATAGATTTTAGCAAACAGCCTCTTGTTGACGCCTCCTTCTCTTAATCCTCCTAGGATTATATCAGCCTATAATTAAAATAATAGATACGTGGTTGATCCAAGAACTTACTATTTTAATGCATAAAATATCTTAAACTTAGGCATTAAGAAACAGCTCTACGAATATGAGGCATTCAGGATATTCGATAGTAGATTTATAATTTCATCCTGTGTGACTTCTCCGTTATTTTTATGCTTCACCTAGCTCTGATACCAATTGTTAGACCTTAGCTCCTAACCAACTTTTCAAAAGATAATTACTTAAGGGAAGGTGGGGTTTATTAGTCTTTATTAACCATACAGAATCTTACATTCTTGAATTGACCCACATCAAGCCAAATCACCCTCATGCAGCAGGCTGGGTGGTAAGTCCCATTCAATTATTTTTGATCTCTGATATCACTCTGATATCAATTGTTAGGACTATCGTGCATCTACGTAGATCCGAGGAGACCTATGATAGAGCCTTCTATAAGAGTCCATGGTAATCTGGACTCTTTAGGGGTCAGCAAACTTCATGCCCTAGATCGCTGCACACCCTGAACCCTACGTAGCGACCTAGTTCATATCTCCTTTGCTTCTAGAGACCTAGAATGCACCTCTAGATTTGATCTTCCACCCACAACACCCTAAGAATCAGGACTTGAGGTGTGGTATCTTAGGGCTATTAGATCTAAACCTGAAACCTTGATGAGGAGGAGTCTTTGTTGGACTACAACTCTATGACAGCAGCTCCCAAACCACAGTCTTTACTTGTGCACTCCATCTTGGCCCCTACACACCTCTGATCTGAACCAAACTAGAGCCCAAACCTTCCTGTGAGATCACCTGATCATCTTCCTAAAAATTAGGATATTGGGATATCCAACAACTGGAGCTATACCGCACAAAAGAGAGATCTTGCAGTCTTCTGCAAAACTACAGCCTTTACCCATCTTTACCTTGTTCTTCCTCTCTCTGAACCCTATCGATATCAGATCTGAAACTCTTCATTCCAGATCTAAAAACACCCTCCTTCAAACCCCCAATAAGTAGAGAAAAGGGGATGTGGAGACCTAGGAGATGGCAGCACAAAGGGTGATGGGGAGCCTCCCTCCTCCTAACCCTAGGGCATCTAGGGTTTGAGGGAAGCACCCCCCACTCTAGGGTTTCTTCCTTGCTACCTAGTGCGGCATGGAAAACTAGAGAGAGAGGGAGAGATTATGCAGAAAAGCTTCCTTTGATTCTCTTTCTTTAGGGTTTACAATATACAAGTATATATACCTATTATATGGACCAAAATTCTAGTCCAAAAACTTTCTAGGCTAACCTAATCTGAATGCACTCATCCAAACCTATATACACCCATGGTCTGATTATGCACTCAACCCCATGGACCCAAATTTTGTCCAAACTTAGATTAGCCCCTATGAGACCCATAAACTAGGGCCTCATGATCATGGAGGGCTGAACCTCCACCCTAGGATCAAATCGGTCCTAGTCCTAGGATCCAAACCAGTCCTAAAATCCTGAAGTCAAGCCCATGGCTCCTCTCATGGCCTCTCAAGACTTGAGAGCACCACATCAACTCCTACACACAGTCGTTGGACTTGCATGGCTAAGTTGGAATGGGGTAATCAACATTCAAATGCAGCTCAAGCCTCCTATCGACAAGCACAAATGATCGAACCAGCTCCACTTCACTCGCCCCAACACCCTCGAAGCTTAAGAGAAAACAATCAATAGGATTGATCGCCAAAGCCCTGCAAGGAGGACTCCATCTCAAGCCTATGTTGGCATTACTCCTGGTGAGAAGACAAACTTGAGAGGAAGGTTCAGAAACTGAAGTATGAAATCGGAGAGCTCCAGGGAGCTAGCTGTCAACAGAATGATGGCTATAGCTTCACAACCCAACCTCTATTCTCTCAAGAAATACTGAGTGAATCGATTCCAAATTGGTTCAAAATGCCATAGGTCGAGTAGTATGACAGCATGATCGATCCGCTCGATCATCTGGAGGGTTATAGAGTCCTCACGATGCTGCAAAGGGCATCAGATGCCCTCCTTTGCCAAGCCTTCCCAATGACTCTCAAGAAGAGTACGGGAGTCTAGTTCTTCAATCTCCTATGAGGATCGACCCATTCCTTTGAGCAACTAAGAAGATAGTTTGTAATGCACTTCGGTAGCTAGAGGCCACAACCGAAGAATAACGACAGCCTCTTCTCTATTATGCAAAGAGAAGGTGAGTTGTTGAGAGACTACATGATGCATTTTAATGCAGCCATACTTGAAATCAATGACTTCAATGAGTTCGTCTGATGTTGGCAATGAAATTAGGACTCAAGGACGAGTACCTGATTTTCATCTTGAATAAAAATTTCTCAAAGGACTATTCCAACCTCTTCATCTGAATGCGAAAGTATACCCAAGCTAAAGAGAATGAAGCACTTTGATGAAAAGAAGAGAAGAAGAATGGTGACAAGAAGAGGCCCCATAATGATAAATGTGGAGCTCCAAAGGAAGGAGGAGAAAATCACTCCCAAAAATAAAAAAGGAGAAAAAGTCCTCCACATCGCTTCAATAGCTACATTCCTTTCTTTGCCCCTCGTGCTCAGAACTTTATGAAAATTGAAGGCAAAGACCTCATACATCGGCTTCCGAAGATGAGAGCACTAGCAGACTAGAGGGACATAATGAAGTACTGTCGCTTCCACCATGATCATACCAATGACACTGAGGAGTGTCGCTAGCTGAAGAATGAGATCGAAGACCTCATCCATCATGGATACCTCAAAAAATATATTTGCAACAAAGAAAAGGCTCGATGGAGGAATCACAATGGGTGAATGTCGATATGGAAGACAACTTCAACAACAATCCGATGGCTGACATCATCAACATGATTGTGGGATTGGCTGACATCAGCAAGGTAGAAGAAAAGGAAGAAGCTGGCGGGTCCACCCTAGAAAGGTGGCTAATTAAGGAAGCAAACTCATCTTCCAATTATGTTATTTTCTTTTTCAATAATGATGTAACTAGAGTTCAAACTCTTCATAATAATACTATTATCATTTTCATGATAATAGAGAAATATAATGTATAAAGAATTTTAATTGATAATAAAAATTCTATCAATATATTATTTTATGATGCTTTCTAAAAGATGAAACTGCCCAAATGACAACTAAAGCGAATCAGTACACTGCTGGTCAGTTTCTCCAACAATGCTATACCTATCGAGGTGAAGTAGAACTACTTGTAACCATAGAAAAATCACCTCGACAAGCAACTGTGCTCTCCAACTTCCTCATTGTCTGAATACCTTCAGCATATAATGCAATCCTCGAATGATCTGGATTAAATACCTTGAGAGCCATCGTCTCAATGTACCATCTCCTCATCTAGTTTCTAACCAAGAACGAAATTGAAAAGATGAGAGGTGACCAAGTACCTGCGAGATAATGTTTCATGGCAACAGTCCAAGGAAAAAAGTCTAAGAAAACTCTGTCAATCGAAGTGTTGGACCTAAGAAAGGAAGAAGATGAAAATTGAGGCGAACCTGTGAGCAACCTAAAGAAGTGATGCTCAAAAGTGATCCTGATTGAACTATCAAGATCAGAAGTCGGCTATCCGAAAACATCAAAATACAGTTGATAGACTTTTTTTCAAAAAAATGCTAGTGTGTTCACATGGTTAGCATCCGACATGTTAGGTATCTCCTTCAAAATCATCACCCATAAATTAAATGTTAACTCACACCATCTCTTTGTCCGATAAAAGAAGAGAAGTTTCACCCCAAAAAGGCAAAAGATGATTAATGAGGAAGTTGACAAACTCCTCGAGGCTGAATCCATTCAAAAAGTTCATTATCCATAGTGGATTGCCAATGGGGTCATGGTGAAAGAAATCAGTAAAAAGTGAAAGATCTGTATTGACTATACCGACCTCAATAAAGCTTACCTCAAAAATAGTTTTTCTTTACCGAGGATTGACCAATTGGTTGATGCTACCTCGAGCCACAAACTTCTAAGCTTCATGGATGCATTCTCTGATTACAATCCAATTTAGATGGCATCCAAAGACAAAATGAAAATGGCTTTTATAATAGGGCGAAGGCTGTACTGTCACAAAAGGATGCCATTCAAATTGAAAAATGTGAGAGCAACTTGCCAATGCCTCATCAACAGTGTTTTCAAAGAATAGATTGGCCGCAATATGGAAACATATATGGTTGATATGCTTATCAAGAGCATTGAAGCTGCATAGCATGTCGTCGATCTCAATGAAGCTTTCAATGAACTCAGACACTACCAAATGAAGTTGAATTTAAGTGACTTTGCCTTTGGAGTAAGCTCCAAAAAATTTTTCGGCTTCATGATTACCCAACGAAGAATCAAAGCAAATCCAGAGAAAATCCAAGCACTCAAAGAGATGAAACACCCCACCAATAAAAGAGATGTTCAATGCCTGACTAAGAGAGTGGTAGCACTAAGTCGATTTATCTCTAGGTTGGCCGAAAAGTGTCTCCTATTCTTCAAAGCAATAATGCAAGCAAAGGACTTCATGTGGTTGGAAGAATGCCGATTTGCTTTTGAAGAACTCAAAAAATACCTAGGATTGGCACCTCTTCTATCCAAATCAATCAAAGGTGAGAAACTGTACATGTATCTGTCAGTCACCTTGCAGGCAACAAACTTTATCCTCATCTGAGAAGAAGCTGACATACAAAAATTGATCTACTGTACTAGCAAAATTCTCAAAGATGCAGAGACAAGATACACAATGACTGAGAAAAAATCTATGCGATCGTCATCACCAGCAAGTGTCTTCGACCATACTTTTAAGCACATATAGTCGCTGTATTCACCAACCAACCCCCGAAGGCTATCCTTCAAAAATTGGATGTGTTTGGATGTCTAGCGAAGTGGGCGATTGAGCTCGACAAATTCAACATCGAGAACCAATCCTGCACATCAATAAAGGCACGAATAGTGGCTGACTTCATCATCGACTGTATGATTCCTGAAGATAAGTTAGTTTCGGATATTTTGGAACTAGAAATTGCCTCATCAGATAATTGGTGGATATTGCACATAGATGGGGCCTCGAACAGCCAAGGAAGGGGTGTTGGTTTTATCATCACCAACCCTGACTTCAGTAGCAACTTTGGGAGTGACTTCTGGAGCGACCCCAATGACAGCATTAACATGAATCTCTTCATGTGCCTGCTCAAGAACAAGATCAGCGATGACACTCATGATCACCTCTTTGGCAGCTGCCACAGCATCGAATGGATCAGCCATCTCTAGAGGAATTATTGCTTTGGGTGTAGGAGTCTCATCCTTCTTATCTTCACTATCCACTGGCTCAGCCACCTTTGAAACAAGATGACTGATGTCAATCTCCTAGTAAAGGTCCTTCATGAGTTTGCGGCTGTTGCCCAGCTATGCAACCCAAGAGGGGGGGGGGGGTGAATTGGGTTTCTAAAAATTTTAAGCCCAACAGATTACTTATGAAGAACAAAACAAAGATTTTAAATCAATATTAATTACCTAAAGCAGTATTGCAAGGATATAATAAAGAAATAAGATAAAGCGATAAAGCACACCACAAACACAAAGATTTATAGTGGTTCGGTGCTAACCTTGCACCTACATCCACTCCCCAAGATCCTACTTGGAAATTTCAATCCACTATCCTTTGTATTCAACCCGAATACAAAACGTCGGAAACTCCGACACTAGCTATCCCAAGCTAGATCACTTATTTTCCGGGTACAAGTAAACCCAAAACACTCCGATTTCAGGTTCGGATCAACCTTTCCTTGTTTTGGAAATCCTCCAAAAATAAGAACAAAAACTCACAAAGAGTTAGAAAATTTTGAGCACAGATTAATACAATAACAGCTCCTTAAATGAGCGAATATAACAATAAAAGCTTTACTCAAATGAAGAACCCCTTTTTCGGATTTTCTCAAAGTGGATGAACGCTTGAATGCTTGAGAAGAGGTTGATTGTTGATTGAAGATCTCTTGAAAGCTTTGAACGATCTCTAGATCAAGGTTGAAACAATAGGCGTGAAGAATTCTCTCCTTGAAAGCTCTTGCTTTTCTCTTTCACACTCTCTCTGGTATATTGTGGATCCTCTCTCTTTTTCTTTTTGGATTTTTCGTTGATCTCAGGCTTTTTCTTGCAAATTTCGGATCCTCTCTTCTGTTCTTCTCTCTTTGATCTGCCGATTGATCTTCTTCTTCACTTATGTTTCTCTCTAATTTGATCTGCTATTTAAACTGCAATTTCTTTCACCATTTCAAGCATTTTGTAGCATTAGAAGCAAGAGAAAACAATTTAGGTAGATAAAGAGCCGTTAGAGCAATTTTAGAAAGCATAAATGGCAATTAAAATGGGCAAAAAAATAGCCGTTGCTGATATTTCTCGTCGCAGGGGTCGACTCATGAGTCGACTCATGCATCAGGAGTCGACTCATGAGTCGACTTCTGTTGTACAGACCAGAAGATCTGATTTCTGAATTTTTCGGCTCAAATCAGCAGAGGTCAACTCATGAGTCGACTCATGCCTTGTGGGTCGACTCATGAGTCGACTCACAGGTCGTGCCAAGTCAAAAATCCAGCATGCCATGGAAATTTTTTGCGTGCCAATCAGCTCACAGTGCCATGAGTTGACTCATGAGTCGACTCATGCACTTCAAACCTTCATAACTTCAAAAATATAAGTCCAAATATAATGAAATTTTCACCAATAGTTTACAAATCATTTGTTCTATCAAATGATA
Source organism: Elaeis guineensis (assembly GCF_000442705.2). Lineage (NCBI taxonomy): Eukaryota > Viridiplantae > Streptophyta > Magnoliopsida > Arecales > Arecaceae > Elaeis > Elaeis guineensis. The sequence continues at coordinate 1,461,062 of NW_027332428.1, forward strand.
CTATCAAATCAGAATTTTAGTGAAATTACGATTTTGCCCTTGAAGAGCATAAGGACTTTTTCATTTTAAAATTATTTGTATCCCTTCAATCTGCTTTGTAATCATCAAAATCAATCTAGGAGCAACAGCGGCACTCTTTGTAGCCGACATGATATGAGCCAAAGGCAGCTTTGGAAACCTTGGCCCTCAAATCCTGCTCTGGCATTTATGGCAAAAAGGACATGTTAGCGATCTTTTTCAAAATCAAGCGGCGTGCCACCTTTTATGCCACAATTGGTAGTAAATGCTAGAGTGGCAAGTGATAGTTCCATCGCAGAGTTCATACTGTTTTAGGCATCGAATAGTGGTTGGACCCAAGAGCACCCTACCACCGCAAACAGCAGCCGAAAAGTCACTTTGATAAAAGCCTGGCACAAGTCATCACCAATCCAAGTCATCATACAATTTTAGCGTCTTGACACTAGTATGAGGTAGTGTCCTACTACTTCTACCACATTAGTGAATCTCCATAGTTGCATTAAAGCTCACTCTGATGTATGCCATTGGAATCCAGAAGAAGACCTACTTCCTAATGCGAAGTACTTTGCATTTGGAAGTGGGGGGCAAAGTATTATACTCTATTTGGTCCTCTATTGACACGACTAATTTTCAAAGATATGGTGAACACTTAGCATTGCAATGTAGTGATCTACATCATATGATCTGAGCAGCACCTCAGATATCAGCATCCAGTCAATCATCCGTAAGAGATCGGTAACCCGATGAGGTCCACATTATCAGGCTTTGGCTGATATCGTTTCCATTTCTGCCTCAGCTCTTTATAGGCCATCCCCCAGATCGGATGCCTCCAAGGAGCTCTTAGCATGTGAAAGATGGTGAACTGGCAGTATGTTGTAACAGTCCACTACTCTCTCAGACATAGACAGCTGACTTTGTAACAACCTGTTGACATCCACCACTAGGACTCTGACAGGCCCTAATCGCCTAATAGACTTTTCTATAAAATAAAAAGGTAAGAAAAAAAAAGGGGAGGATTTTGGACTCCACTCACTCTCATATTCTTCCTCTACTATTTTTCCTCTCCGACTGTTACTGACTTAACCATCAGAGGGTCTTCAGCTGGAGAATCTCTATCTTCTTTTTCGACGTGTGTGGACTTTTTTGCTGGACTTCAGATCTCAAATCGAGGTATGGCTACTCCAGCTTAACGGGTGTCCCCTAGCCATTCCGCCGCCTCACTGACCATCAGAGAGGTGCCGCAACAACATCAAGATTCAAGAATGCAATTGCACATGGCCATCTCAAGAAAGAAATCCTTACAAGTTAAGCGAAGCTGATCCTAATGTTTACTCGGCAAACAGAATCACACGGTTGGGTTGAATACTTAGGTTGTCTGGATTGAAAATATTGCAATGCGGTCAATCCAGCTATTGTTAAAACAAACCTGGGTTCTTTATTTTAACAAATGACAATATCATTCTCTTTTTGGAGAAGAAACACGTTCAAAGTCCTTATCAAAATTCAACATAAAGAACCTTAATTTGTAGCATGAAAATTTGGTGTACATGTAACTTGAAACAAGATTTCACTCTCTCTGTCATTTGTGCTCCCAAATTCTCCAAAAGTTTGTATGCTAGTTGCCAAGCATGCTGATGCTCCCATCATTCCAAGGACTCCAAAATAATTCATACATAAGGTTAATCTTCTACTGCGATCCAAAGATACACTGCAGCATTAGTGGAACTTCAACATATCAAACTAATCTGAATCAATATTAAGTCTATTATAATTTAAGTTTGCTAATCCACATGCTCTTGCAACTCATTTTTTCAGTAGATAAGTTGATAACTATTTAGTTTCATGACCTTCTTCAATCGGTGTGTCATGGTCAGCTTGCATCCATTGCTGCTTAATCATCAGTATACTACATGTGTGTAGTAATGGCACTTAAAATCCTTGGGCAAATGATTCGCACTCAAGGTTATTATTCCTTGATTTATTGATTCCATTTATTCTAGCTTCCTAGGCATCTAGCATACAGTTGACCACTGCTTGATCAAGAAGGATGCACTTTTGAGCTGCTGGATCAGTTGAAATAGATGGGCAATGGACATGCTAGTGAAGCAGTAAGCACGGTTTTTCTTAACTATCCAAGGTGCATCAAACATCACTCAAGCAGCCCACCTACCATGCTCATACCAGCTAAATCAGGTTAAGGCTACAACTTTCTCTATGAAATTGCAAGATTTGATGAACTTCATCCCTCCAGTATTCTATCCATCCTAGAGTGAGCTGGCTTGGCTGACAACCTTTGTTGCAGCAACACTTGTTCATCTTGCTCCAAGCTCTCGGAGTTCTTATATGACAACGGACATCATTGAATGGATTCAAGGCATGAAGTAGCGGTTGATAGTGAAAAGTAACCTGACCTACCTTCTGACCTAGCACTTTCAGCACAAGCTAGTCAATCAGTCAGGCCACTATGCCCAAAACTTAAACCTTCAACCTATGATTGATGAACCTTGCATGATAGAATCTTGCTGAGTAGGAGCCCAATAAAGCAAGTCTCAGGGCCCACAAGGAGTAGGGCAGGAAGACTCAGAGAAGGAATATTGGTAGCTGAACATCCCAGGAGGTATAAAGGTAGGAAATGAGAGAGCTTGGAAGTGATATGTCCAGCCAACTCCTACAAGTGCAGCTAGTTATTTCCCATTTCAGCTTAAGTGCAAGAAAAAAATGAATTATATAGCCAAAGATAGGGTTCAACCTTAAATTTTCTTTTATGTTGCATTACAAAAACCCTATAATCAACTGTATGCAGTCAGAGATGAGTACAATAAAATACAGAGTCATACTTTTTTTCTTCTTCTCTCTTATACTCCTAAGTCATATATAATCACTACTACAAAAAAAGTCTATGGCAAGTTTAAAACCACTGCGATAGCTCAAAAAATTACTGCCATAGCCTACGACAGCGATTGTCTAACCACTACCCTTGTGACCGTCACCATAGCCTACGATAGATTTTTTTTTGTCTATGGAAGTAGTTATGCCAACCACTACCATAGATAACTTATAGCAACGGTTCTTTAAGCTACGACAGCGGTTCACAAACTACTTATGTAGCCTTTGACCAGTCAACATGTTGCTGCGGCAGCGCTTATATCAATTGCTACCATGGATAACCTATGGTAGCAATTTTTCAAAGCTACGACAGTGATTGCCATACCGCTGCCATAGCCTTATCTACGACAGCGGTTATGTCAACTGCTACCATAGAGATTTATGACAGCAGTTGGCAAACCGCTGCTGTAGACTTTGACCAGTCAAAAGGTCGGTCAGGGGTCGGACGATTGTCGGCAATTGCTAGCCGGCTGCCTATCGACGATCGACAGGAGGGGACGATGACGACAAGTAGCAATGGGAGACGAGGCCCACAGTAGCAGCGGTCGAGGAGGCACGGTGGCAGGCGGTGGCAATGGGGAGGTAGCGACGAGTAGGGCCCATGGTGAAATGCTCAAATCCATGCTATTGGTGGTTGACAACTTAAGCCTTAATATACTGTTCATTCATTATTTCCACAGCCCGAAGTAGGACTATCAAAATCAATCATTGTTGGACTCACGACAGCGGTTGTCATTGATCGCTGCCGTAGGTTGGACCTATGGCAGCGGTTGATTGGTAACCATTGCTGTAGGTCAACCTACAGTAGCGGTTGCCCTTTACCACTGCAATAGGTCCAATCTACGGTAGCGGTAGCCCTTGACCACTGTCGTAGGACCAACCTACGGCAACGATTGGTTATAACTGCTACCGTAGATCCAACCTACGACAGCGGTTCGTAATAACCAATATCATTGGTAGAATATAAATCTTTTTTTCTGAATATGATAAAATTTTAGAATTTAAAGTCTATCTTTACCGTTCATTATCTAAATAATTATCGTTAGAGTATCATTGTAAAAGACCATCTCGATCTGATAGCCCTAGATATATCGATCAATAAAATTCGATTTCGACGGTCACGAACGATCGCATAATGATCTTATAGGTAGAGGCCATCGATGGATCCAAAAACTTACAATGATGATTTTGATGATATTTATAGCATATTGTCAAAATTTCACTTCAATTGGATATCATTATCATGATCAATTTAGCACGAAATGATTTAGACCGTTAAATAAAAAATAAACGATCAAAAGACCAAACGACGTCTGATTATAAAGCATCGATTAGATAAATGATCTTTGCTACTACTTTAATCGTTGGTATGGTGATGATCATAAAAATAATTAACGTATGTATATGAACGATCCAAAATTATATATCTTTTGATTCTCATTCTTAAAGTCCTTAAGTAATTATACTTGTACTTTTATAAGATCTACTTAATATTGATGTTTCATATATATGCAATTTAGATTTTACGATCATCACCATACCAATGATTAAAGTAGTAGCCAAGATTATTATCTAAAAAATTATCTTAATTAGATACTGTTTAGCCTTTTGATCACTCATTTTTCAGTTAACAGTCGAAATCTAGTACTAAATTGACCATGCTAATGATGTTCGATTGAAATAAAATTTGGATAGTATACTAAAAATATTATCGAGATCATCATTGAAAGTTTTTGCATCCATCGGTGATCTCTATCTATTAGATTATTATGCGGTCATTCATGGCCATTAAAATTAAATTTTAATGATCAATATAGCTAGGGCTATCAGATCGAAGCAAGTGATAAGTGGTATATTTTTATATTTATTGAAGATATTTTTGATAATTTATGATGCTAACATCTTCTTAAAAATCTAATTTCATTAATAAATTAAATTTTCTTACAAAAATAAATAATTTTAAAAAAATAAAAAATTAGAGCATATTTATGAAAAATAGATGTTAATTTAATTGAACAATTTAAGTACCAAAATGGTGAGAAATTTTTAAAAAATTTAATGCATATTTTTTTTAAATTTTTCAAGTAAAAATCAGAGCAAAAATCAAGTAAAAATATCTTTAAAAATAATTTTTATTACCTTCGATGCACGGTGGACCGGTCGCTCGATCCATAGATTTAGGGGCGCGGTCCACAGGAACAGTTCGCGATCCACAGGAGCGGTTCACAGATGAGGCAGAAAAAATTTTCACGATCCAACAGTCCAAATTCAAACTGAACCAGATCCGATGGTCCACATTCATTGTCGGTTAAAAGAAGGAGATTTGAGCGCGATCTGACGGTCGAAAATCCATCCGATGGCTGATCCGACGGGTAGCATTCATCCCGACTTTGAATAGGAGATAAAGGGTGCTGATCAACGGCCCAGATCTCATCCGAAGCATGATCGGACGGCTGTGGTGGAATCCAACCTTGATAAGGAGATTAACATTGATTTTTGAAGCGATCTGGGTGGTCCAAAGGCAATCCGATGGCTAGAAATTAATTCTAAGGGTATTATACGATTTCTAAAGATTTTAGAACTCCTTTTGTGATAAAAAAATATAAAAAAATTATCTATAAATAAGAGATCTGGGAATAAGTCTAGAGAGATGAAAAATTTAGTAAAAAATATAAAAAAATAAAAAAATATATTAAAACTTTAGAGATCCAAGGAGAAGAAGGAGAAAAATCGGTTCGCTTTATGGAGTACGAAAGAAGATGGAGAGGTCATCAACCATCTTTCCGACGAGACTGAGCTGATCAACTTCAGATCCTTATTATAGTTTTATTTTTATTTTATTTTATTATTCTTTTTAAATTTTTGATAATTGAATTTTAATTCTAGTTAATAAAAAATTTATTTTCTTGCACTTTAAATTTCTATCTTTTATTTTTATTGCAAGTAAATGCTAGGATCTAATTAGTAGATCTTAGTATCAAATTATTTTATATATTCAAATTTTTATTATTTATTTTTATTGTAAGTAGAAACTAAGAGTAAATAGTAGATCTTAGTATCAAATTTATTTTTTACATTTTACATTTTTATTTTTTAACTTAAATTACTTTCTTCAAAATTTTATTTTTTTTTTATAAAATCAAAGATTTCAAATCAAAATCCTGCCTTCTCTGTGAAATCGATCTGACTCGCTACTTTCTATATTTTTTTAATTTTTATTGAAGTCAAAATTAGATTGATAATCACAGTGTCCTAACGACAACATTGCGATCGTATCAATTTTTTGGCACCATTATCAAAAAATCGTATCAATTTTTAGCACCATTATCGGGGAAGGCACCAATTTTAATATTTGATTTTTTTAATTTTTTTATGAATATAACTTACTAACTTTTTAATTTTTTTTTTATTTTTACAGAAAAAAAGAGAAGAAAAGATGGGTAAAATACTTCAATTTGGTGAGATCACTTCTAACCCTAACCCTAACTATTTTTTTTAGTATTAATTATTATTTTTTTAATTAACTTAAAATTTATCCACATAAACCTAATAAAAATCACATGATAAGAGTAAAAATTTAATTGTTAGGAGCATTCATCATCTAAGATTTATTTTTGGTGATCGCTGGAGATAAGGTAAGCTTTTAAGTTTCATTAGTTTCATGCATCTAATTTAGTTGCATAGAACTTCCTTGTTTGAAATTGGTTGTGCACATTTATCTCAAGTCAATTTAAGGGCAACACCCATAACAAGATAAGATGGAGATTTCATCACCCTTTTTTAGCCCAAAATAACCAACCAGCATCCCGCATTAATTCAAACCTAACTAAAATCAAGTAGACATTGGTCCCTAAGATCAATTGAGTTCAGTTTGAGTATTGTGGTGAAGTCAAGTACAAAAGAAGTTTGGACTCACCCCTGGTGTCTAAGGCTAGAGGTTATAAAGGCTCTACCTAAGTGGATTCGTGGTTATTTAATTGGTTCCGTTAGCTTATCTGGCCAATTCAATTGGTGTCTCAAGCAAGCAACGGGGGGACCCCCACGATCCCACCTCTTATCTGGCTAGTTGAAGGAAGTGAGAACAAACCCAACCTGTATTTAGGCTAAGCCACTCTATATCAAGCTGTTAGGTCTAAGAAACCCATAGGTGTCTAGGATTGACTGTTTGCTAATTTGATTGCAATTAACACTTAACCACAACTAATTATTCTCATCTTACATCTTTAGATCTAGGGCTTTTTCTTTCTTTTCTCTTCTCTTTCTCCTTCTTTAAAAAAAAAAGTTGAACCACACATATTAGGATTTGCACTGGTACATGCACGGTATAATTTTTTTTATTCTGATCTAGTTGAACTCAATCCTGAAGTTAAACGGTTGATCCATGTTACACTTGATAATCAAATGGCTGAAAATCCAGAGAACCACCTAGGCAGATGAAGGAATATTTATTCCTTCCACCTATAACCCATCAATATTTTCATCATTCTGTGGAATCAAATATTCAGATTCTAGTCTTAAGGTCGATTTGAACCTGATAGCTCAAAAATTAGATAAAGTCGATATTCTTATAGATAAATGCCTAGCCCTAGGTCCACAATCTCCTGTGCAATACACATAACCTTTCAATTATCAGGAGATTTGTTCTATCTGTGCTAGCTCAGTTTATCATATGAGTGAATGTCCCACGACTGCACAGTTTTCACCTTTCATCCAAGAACATGTTCAAGCTGCTCAAGATTACTCTAATCCTGTCAATGACCCATTCTTAAATGCATATAACCAAGATTGGAGGAACCATCCTAATTTTTCTTGGAGACCCCAACAGACTCAGGCCCAGACCCAAATTTTTTCTGTGCAAAATTTTCAAAATAGATCCCAGTACCAAAACTATACCAATAATAGTGGTCAGCCCAGTCAGCCTATCCAGCCATCCTATTACAATCAGCCATTATATCCATCTCCTCAACAGATCCCTCAAGCCGACGATAGGTTTAGCCAACTTGAATAAATGATTATGATGCAACAGCAATCCCTCGCCAGACTAGAAGCACAAATAGGTCAGTTAGCTGAATCTTCCATGAGAAGAGAACTAGATCAATTGTCGAGCCAATCAATATCGAGTTTTGAAAACAACCCACCCACCCACCAATCACTTGGACTTAGTCATCAATCCAATGTCCTACCTAAGAATCTTCAATTTGAAAATGACAAAGTAATCTCTGAACTTAGAAGTGATAGGATTCTTAAGGACCCATTCCAAAATCAAGTGAGTGAAGCTAGTACTGATGCTAGCCAAAAAAAAAATTTAGAAGAAAATGTTAGTATTGAGACTAACCCAATAGAAGAACCTGAGCCCAGTATTGATACTGATCTAAGTGAAAAAGAGAAGAGAGCGGATGAGTTATCCGAGATACATTCACCAAGAGTCCCATTTTCTTCAGATTTAGAAGTCGGTTCTTCCACTTTAGAATCACCATTTCCTCCTGAATCGAAATCATCCTTGGTCATATCTGAGTATATATGTTTAGAATCAAGTGACACCCTTTCAGCACCTATTGCTTCAAACTCAACTATTAACCCAAAAACTCATTCATGAGCATTTTAGAAGAACAAATAGGAGAAATTCTCAACAAACAAGGATCTGTGAATGGGTTTGTGACTTATCTTTCTAAAATTAAGAAGAGGGATGTAAAATACTTTCTGAAGATTGGTAATGAAATATTGAAATTTATTATAGGTCATCTTTCTGAGATTGACAATCCAAAACCATTAAAATTTATCAATCCAATATTTGATATAGGGTAGGTAAGAGAATCGGCATAGTCTGACTGAAGACGGTAAACTTAGCACTTTCTAAGAGGCAATTCAGCTTTTGTTTTAGCTTTAATTTTTGCTTTTGCTTATTGCTTTCTTTTGTATTTTGTTTAGGTTATTCGAGTCTTACTTAGTATCTTTTGTAGGGATCTGAAGACAATGTTGGTTATGTTGGGGAGAAAAACCAATTTTGAAAAGACTTCTGGATCAGGTGATATCTCTCATTTTCTTTTTCTTTGCATGCACTCTTTATTTTTCCTACTCCATTGAGGATAATGTCTATTAAGTTGGAGAGAGAATAATAAAATTTTTTAAGTTTTAAAGTCCTCAAGAAAGTTAATATTTAGCATTTAAGCACCTGATTACACTTAAGAATCGAGTAAAATTAAATATTTTTTTTTAAAAAAATTGATGTACAGACCAGAGAGTTTGTGAGATATTGAGGGATCAAGTATTAAGAAAACTCAATAAAGAGTTAAGTTTGGAATATAAATATTTTTTTTTGAGTATTTTTAAATTTTTTTACTAGCATCGAAGAAGAGTTTACTTCTTATGAACTTGTGTAGGGTAATTATATGTCTCTTCATATAAAAAAAAAGAGAAAAAAAATTTTCAAGTACTTCATGCTGAGTAATCAGGCCTTTTTGCCTAAGCAAGCATTGAGTTTCGCGTCAAAAGATATGAAGGGCAAAGAAGCTTTGTTGTAAAGCTAGTTTTAACTCATAGCCTGTTTGATTCGAGCAAGTAGATCCGAGGGGTATTCTATACCTAATGCCCTAAAGTCATCTGATTTGGGAGTCATTGGCTGAAAACTCACTACATGGGTCAAACAGAAAGCTTAAGGGGTTAAAACACTCAATAGCAGTACAACGTTAAAAAAAAAATCAATAAATGAAGGACAGAAGTAACAATATACTTGTCCATATGAAGATTAATGATTTGAAGATAAAAGTAGAAATAATTTAGAAAAAATTCGAAAAAAGTTTAGTATTCTTATCTTAACTCCTATCTTGATTAGTATTAATATCCTAATGACATATCTCACTCACGCTCTACTGAACATCAGTGGTCTTTTTGAAAATTATTTGATGAAATTCGAAACTTTAAGTTAAATGGTACTTAATTCTAAATTCTTTCCTTACTCGAGGACGAGCAAAGTTCAAGTTGGAGGATGTGATAAGTAGTATATTTTTGTATTTATTGAAGATATTTTTGATAATTTATGGTGCTAACATCTTCTTAAAAATCTAATTTCATTAATAAATTAATTTTTTTATAAAAATAAATAATTTTAAAAAAAATATAAAATTAGAACATATTTATAAAAAATAGATATTGATTTAATTTAACAATTTAAGCACCAAAATGATGAGAAATTTTTGAAAAATTTAATGTATATATTTTTTAAATTTTTTAGATAAAAATCGAAGTAAAAATCAAGTGAAAATATCCTTAAAAATAATTTTTATTACCTTCGATGCATGGTGGAGTGGCCGCTCGGTCCACAGATTCAGGGGCACGGTCCATAGGAATAGTTCGCGGTCCACAGAAGTGGTTCACAGACAAGGCAAAAGAAATTTACGTGATCCAATGGTCCAAATTCAAACTGAACCAGATCCGACGGTCCACATTCATTGTCGGTTAAAAGAAAGAGATTTGAGCGCGATCCGACAGCCGAAAATCCATCCGATGGCTAATCCGACGGCTAGCATTCATCTTGACTTTGAATAGGAGATAAAGGGCACTGATCGATAGCTCAGATCTCATCCAAAGCGTGATCGAATGGCTGTGGTGGAATTCAACCCTGATAAGGAGATTAACGTTGATTTTTGAAGCGATCTGGGTGGTCCAAAGGCAATCCGACGGTCAGAAAATAATTCTAAGGGTATTATACGATTTCTAAGGGTTTTAGGACTCCTTTTGTGATCAGAAAAAGATAAAAAATTTATCTATAAATAGGAGATCCAGAAATAAGTCTAGAGAGAAAAAAATTTAGTAAAAAATATAAAAAAAATAAAAAAAAATATTAGAGCTTTAGGAACCCAAAGAGAAGAAGGAGAAAAGCCGGTTCTCTCTACGGAGTCTGAAGAAAGACGGAGAGGTCATCAACCATCTTTTCGATGAAGCTGAGTTGATCAACTTCAGATCCTTGTTATAATTTTATTTTTATTTTATTTTATTATTTTTTTAATTTTTTATAATTGAATTTCAATTCTAGTTAATAAAAAATTTACTTTCTTGCACTTTAAATTTCTATCTTTTATTTTTATTGCAAGTAGATACTAGGATCTAGTTAGTAGATCTTAGTACTAAATTATTTTATGTATTTAAATTTTTATTATTTATTTTTATTACAAGTAGAAGCTAGAATCTAAATAGTAGATCTTAGTATTGGATTTATCTTTTGCACTTTTAATTTCTATTTTCTGACTTAAATTACTTTCTTCAAAATTTTATTTTTTTTATAAAATTAAAGATTTCAAATCAAAATCTTGCCTTCTCTATGGAATCGACCCGACTTGCTACTTTCAATGTGTTTTTAATTTTTATTGAAGTCAGAATTAGATTGATAATCACGGTGTCCTAACGACAACATCGTGATCGTATCAGCAGGATTTTGTGACGATACTCTAATGATAATTATTTAGATAATGAATGGTAAAAATAGATTTTAAATTTTAAAATTATATTATATTCAAAAAAAATTTATATTCTACCATGATAGTAATTATTGCGAAACCGCTGCTGTAGGTTACCTACGGCAATGATTATTAACAACCACTGCCATATATTGGACCTATGGCAATGGTCAAGGGAAACAACTGCCGTAGGTCCAACTTAAGACAGCGGTGGTGATAAGCGCTACCGTAAGTTTGACTTATGACAACGGTTGGTAATAACCACTGCCATAGGTCAACCTACGGTAGTGGTTATGTCTTGACCTACGACAGCGGTTATTACCAACCGCTACCGTAGATCGAACCTATGGTGGCGATTTGCAATAACCACTGTCATTGGCTCTATAACAGTGGTTTTCAAATCACTGTCGTAGTAACTACTGTCATAGACCCTCGTTGTAGTAATGAATATTCAATTATTATTTTATTATAACCATTTCAGAACTCCTTCCTCAGTGTTTATAACTATATTTCCAATCACTAGTTTTTCCACCTGAGCATATAGAAGAATACCTTTTGCACCATCTAGTATTTCTTGAGCTTATCATAATAAAATCTTATTCACTGAAACTACAATGACGAGGTTGGGCATTACAATGCTCTAAATCTAAAATTCTCTCAACATTTAAACGGCAGGGGTAACAAATTTAATTGCAATATAGCATCTATAATAAAACTTACAGTTCGAACCAGCTCTTCAATTCTCTGTACAATGGCACTGGCAAAATCTTTATTTGTTTTTAAGCTTCCTTGGCGACCAGGTAAGGTGTGTCTTATTAGAAAGTAATTTTTTGCTTGGCAGATTACTTCCTTGTCCTGAATTCTTTTACAAGAAAAAACTATCATCCTACCAAAAAAGTGAGTAAGATATAGAAGGTCTAAATTCATATCTAATACTTATATTAGTGAAAGACGGATAGAAAATGACAAGGAGATTAGTTCTTTTCAGCAATCAAATTAGCGGACCAGGTAAGGATTGAGTTATTGGATTGGAATAGTTAATATGGTTTGAGAATTGAACAGAAACATTAAAACCAAAGAAAATTTTGAGAAGTATAATGAAACATACGGCAAAACATCTTTCCAGGATGATGAATCAACAAGACAATCATTCAAAGCTTCTGGTTGACTGCACGAAGCAAAAACAGAACAAATTCTCCATTTAACAAGATACAAGATGATTTTTGACATATAGCAGCTGCATCAATCTTCGATAGCTTGAACATAGTCAAAACATCTATAAGCAGAGGAAAATTAGAACTCTTTAACTGGTCTATGATGATATTCAAATAGCATTGTTCTGCATGTGACTTATGATGCTTAACTTGCGTAGCACAGAAGTCTCATAACCTACATTTCAAATGCTAGCAAGCATAAGAGGAAGAAGAAGATCTATCACAAATCATTGCTAGAGTATATTTAAAGTCTGGATCTCTTTTACATGACAATTAGTACTTATAGGGTCAGGTTTAACAAAAATTAACTTATGTATTCAATTCTTTTCCAGAAATCAACTATGAGAATTTCATATATCAGTACTTCTAGAAAGTTGGTCTTTCAAGTCTCAAAGAATTCACAACTCTACATGTAAAGTAAGGAAAAAATAAGTTAAAGTTTATAATTAGCAATAATTGCTTTCCATAAATTAGCTGTGAGATTGAGAATGGTATAGAAGCAGTGCAATGATGTAGAGGTGCTTTGCATTTAGATTAGATAGTAGCATTCCGGAAAAGAAAATCACGAATTTAACATAAATCTTAGCTAGATCCCAATAAGAATGCCGCTATATGATTACGCATCAGAGTGAATATTATTCCAAAATTAAAGTTAAGAAGCACTTGTTCCATAGAAGTCTTATGCGCTATTTGCTTGTAAAGAAGAAAAAATCTACTGCAATTTCAGAATTCATAGATAGAGTCACTAAGTTATGCTATCGCACTGATATCCCTGCATATATGCATAATTCTAGAGGATGTAGCTAGAAAAATAGATAGAGATAATCCCTTGATGTCTTTCATTATCTTATTGTTAGGCACCAAATAACCTCAAATAAAGTTTCAGAATAATTTATTGCATTCAATGTTCGACCAATGCATACCAACCCATATTAGGTATATTATATTGTAGCACAGGACCGAACCTACACTTGTTATGGAGATGTATTGTGTGTTGGTACACAGAGCCAATCCTCATACCATGCATACCAGCACCATATCAATATAGTACGAATATGGGGTTCGAGACTGAGATGGTATATATTATAGTCAGAATACACATTGTTATATTATAGTCATTTTGTTGGTGAAATTAAACCAAATTTTCTAATTAGAAAACCTGCACATATGAAAATATTTATATGTGCAGAAAATAAAAGTGGCAAATATAAAAACAAGCATAATCTAGTAGTGGAGGAAGAGAATATATAAAGAAATATGTTCTTGTTATAAAGATTATAGCTATCGACACAATAAGATATCTTATAGTAACCAACATACATTGAAACAAAAATGATAGTCTGATGATAAGGTACATAGTGTTGTCAAGAAAGCATAAATACGTTCTAAATAACAGTAAAAATTAATGACAGATATAATCTTAAAATTATAGTAAGAATTTTATATCAATGGAAGAAAGAAGATGCAAAACCATCGAAAGCTGATTTTTATCTAAGAAATTATAATAAATTAAAATAAAAAAAATTAAATATTTTACTTACCAATAAAAACTATCTCACTGTGGCTGAATAACTGATACGCCAATTGGATATATTATTTTTTTCACCAAATCACGTCTCACTTTAGCATATCCTCCTTCTCCCCAATCCTCACCCCATGAATTCTTTATTTTATAATAATTTATATCATTTTCTGTCCCGTATCCAACCAGTATTATAGCATGCCCACCAACTGTCTTTGAACTTGGAGCAGGACCCAGATAAATACCCTAAATAGAACAAACATAAAAAAATTTAAAAATTATAATAAGTAATTAATCAGTTTAAAAATAATATTATCTTTATTACTGACCTCTTTATGCATTCTAAGCTCTTTACATATGTCCACTCTGCCTCCTAATGGTTGTCTATTAATTGCATGAAGCACTGCTCTTTCATTTTGATAGCTAATTGTTTCAAAATTATCGATTTTAACCTTCGTTACCTAACAATTAAAAATATATAAAAATAAATCAAATAAGATGTTATTTATATATATTAAAAACTAATCTTTATTTAAACTAAAATTAAGAATAACTATATCACAATTACATTATTTTTGGGCATGCAATGCCCTCTCCGTGCCATATATGGATAATCTTCCTCTTGACAAACTCCATGATCCTTTATATATGTCAATCCCCACTTGATATTAGAAGGATGGCATCCTTGATCATCGTAGTATCGTTCTTTTGGTAGATCATTATATTTTATAAGAAGACAATCTAGTAACTTCTGAGGAGATAGTTGCATTGATATATCTTTTTCAATTCTCAAAAGTGACTCAGTTAATCCGGTTGCTACGATTGCCCAACAACAACCTTAATAAAATAAAAAAATATTATATAAAAAGTTAGCCTTATAAGAAATAAAAAATAAATTTGTTTCTATATATACTCACAGCAATCTTTCTGGTCTCTGACTGCACCCATTATTCCTTTTTCGCACCAATCAAAATATTCAGAAATATTATCCTACCATACCAAAATTAAATATATATTATTTCAAAAATTAAACATGATATACAAAAATTATGATAAATGATATAAAATAAGATCATTGGAAAAAAAAATGACAAAGAAAACAACTTTTATTACATCATTTTATACTTCTATATTTGTATGTTGAATTCTTTTTAACATATTTCCATATAACTTTATCTTTACTTAAAATTAATTTCTCTTTTCAGTGTGATACTATTTGACCCCATATGCTTAATTAGAAAAATAATATAAAAGTACATTCTTGCCACATATTTCTTATACATTTAGTATCATAAACATTAACTCCAAGCAAACCACTATCCTAATCTTAAAATATAGCATAAAGCTATATGCTTCATAATCGCTAACTAACATCGATGTTATATATTTCGATTCCATTAGTTGTTGAAGGTATAAATAATAGATTACACCATGCTACTTTTTTTAGACACAAATTCTGAATCAAATCTTAATTTTGACTTAACTTGAACCTTGTAACTTATTTAACTCAACCTACCAAGTCTCTCAATCAGGTCGCTAATAGATCATGTCAGATTTAGGTTCAGCATGTTGACCTATGGGGTCAAATTTAGCTTTATTTATATAAGCATCCACTTGCTCAATTGGATAGATTTTATATTTTATGGAAAAAAACTCAAAGTTTTGAATATTATGCTAATACTTTTTATATAAAAATCTATTTCACTAGTGATTAGGCCCAAAAAACATAAACGTAGCTCAATTTTTATATAGCTCAATTTTTATATTTATATAACTAATTTTAAAAATAACTTAAGGTTTGACAAGATTTAAGTTACAAAGTCCCAACCTATCAATCAATGAAGTTGTATTTCAGTCAAACTTTTTGAAGCTTGATACTATAGTCTTAACCTGATGTGATCAATTAATAGACTTAAGTTTTAGATATATTATTAATATTTAAGGAGGCTTAACATCTCTAATCCTATTTAACATTCTAAACAAATATATTAAAATAATATAATTTAGCTAAGATAGCATGCGTGAAGAATGTTAGAAGTAGCTAGGCACAAGCTATCATATTTTAGATACATTATTTTTGTTTAATTTATTATAGGTCCCGCCCTTCTATATTCACTTACTCTCCCTTCTTTACCCACGACATGTTATTTAGATGGGATAACGTATGCTCAATTCATCCAATTAATTTGATTTGACATAAAATATTTAAAAAATAAAATAATTTTTATACTTACTAAAATTTGATACAAGTATGCATCAAAAAGTTACATCCAAAATATTTCACAAATAGGAAAGAAAAATAGCATCTTAGTCATTACATTAATAATCAGAAAAAAAAAACTTACCATAGCATCCATCTCCATTGACTGCTACAAAAAGTAAAAGCAACCAATATTAGAATGATATGCTTAATTATATCTTTCACAGCTATTTATATAATTATTAGCTGCTATAATCAAGAGTATTTCATATAATAAAGTATTTAAAATGAATTTAACTTTGATTGCAAGTATATCATTTGAGAAAAGACATAATGACACTGCCAGTCAGTATTGCATAATATCATAATGGCTTGCCTTTAATAATCACATTGGACAAGCATCACACATGGTACTGTCAGTTTGAAAGTGAGAAGAAAGGGAATAGAAAATAGTTTAACTTGAAAGAAGAGAGAGATAGAAATGAAAATAAAGACGAGAGAGAAAAGAAATTTGAGGTGATCTCCCATGAGATAGAAGGTAATTCATATCTCAATCATATACATTAATATTAAATAAATTATTAAATCATGCCGCAAACAATTAACAGTCCTCTCATGTGATTTATGATTTAGGATATCTTGATTACTCATTGAATTTTGGCCAATCTTGAAAATTAGTCATACTTTTTAGTTATATTTAAATTTATAATTATATATTTATTTTATGTATTCAACTAATAGATTGCTGGAAATATCCCCTATCATTATTTATATATATCATATATATATATATATATATATATATATATATATATATATATATATATATATATATATATATCTAACTTTCAACTTCCAAGCAAAACCATTTTCTTTGTTGAATTTTTTTTTTTTGACCTATTAGATGAGTGTTATAGATGACTAACATAGTTTGCATTGTGGCACTTCTCAGGAGAATTCGAACTCCTATTGTCATCGGTAAAGTAAAACTAGAGGTCTCACTACCACTTGCTACTTAAGGTGGTTTCATTCAAGATAAAAAAAAAAAAAAAAGTAAATGATAAAAAAAAAGAAGAAAAAAACAGCACATCTATTATATTTGAGAATATAACAACATTAAGCATTGGTAATAGGGTATCTATGTGGCTAGCTTAGATTTATCATTATTTCAAATAAATCAGTACTGGTTATAAGACTACTATAAAAACATTATAGCTCGCATCCTCATTTTATCCTCATTTGATCATTTTTCCACTTTCCTAAAGGCTACAAAGCCATCCCTTATCCCTGCTTGGACCGCTCCCATGAAAGCTACGGCAGCATACTTCTCCCTCCACCTACTTTCTTCTCTAAATGTACCCTCTGCCTCCACACTCTCCACCCCGACTGCCTCGTCTCCAATGAAGTTCAACACCTTAGTACCACCATCTTCAAGGAAGCATTTATAGTTGCAACCTCCAAAACCACCTCTTGACCGCTCCTTGTAGGATCCCTCCGCCTCGTCTTTTACACTCCTCATCCCAAAGATCATCCATGATAGGAACGACAACCTTACCCTCCCGTCCTCCCCTACTGCTTGCTTCCTCCATGCCATGGACGAAGCCAAGACTGACAAAAAGGACAAAAAAAAGAGGAATGATGACAAGCCTTTGACAACAAGATTTGGATTAAATCTTTTGACCTTCTTTCTGACATAAACCGTTGGATAATGCATTGTACAAATCTTAAAGTATTTTAACCTTTTCTTCCATCTATCTGCACAAATCTTGAAGTGGTCATTGCATAATCCAACCAATGGTTGATGTTACAAAAAAAGGTGAGTCATTCTTTTGCATGAAAGGCACAATCCAAATCCTTGGCAATCGTAGCTTCTTCTTTGAATGGTCGTGCCAAAGTATTCCAACACTACTAAGATATTTTATAATGAAAAAATTAGCGGACCATAATGGCTTAGTAAAGTTCTTGCTGCTGATAGAGTAGCTTCTAGCTAGATGGAATTGTGAGATGAGGAGCTTATTTTCAGAGGAAAGACGATTATTAATACATCTTCAGCTAAGGTCATCCTCTTCACCAAGTCCTCCCCCACATGAAGCACTCCATCATCCTGTTGGAAGTTAATTTGTAATTAATATTAGTGAAAGTTTAAGAATCTAATCATTAATATATTATAAAAATCAAAAAGTCATGTAACTCTTAAATCAAAGAGTCAACTTAGAAAAACTAAAGGTCATTTAGAAAATTAAGAATTATTTTGTATTCATGAGGATAGCCTAAGAGTCACCTTCATATATCTATATATAGGACCTGATGTAATGAGCCAAGTAGTGTAGAGTAATCTATGATTCTATAATATAAGAGTATTATCCAATCCTCCTTATACTCTAAGTATTTTTTATAAGCATCATATTCTATCAAAGCAGTAGTATTTGAGGTTGTGATTGTGCTTATTACCCTTTCAACAAAATGGTATCAGAGTAAGATCGATCTTAAAGCAACTATCAAAGCATAGGATTGATTCTACATCAACTCACAGAGCTTGAAAATCATAAAACCACAAAGTCAGAGAGCCTCAGAACTTTAAAGTCAGAAAGTCTCAGAGCTTCGGGGCCAAAAAGACTTGAGAGTTTTTTGAGAAAGTAATATATATATATATATATATATATATATATATATATATATATATATATATATATATATATATATATATAATTTTTTTAATAAAATTGAGAGGTATGTGAGGGGGTGGGGGTGAATTGTTGGTTGAACTAGCTCCGTTGAACCGACCCATGCAAAGGTTTAGGTGGAGGGAAAACAACATCGCCGAGTGGGGAGAATTCAACGGACCCCTGTTTGCCAATCATTTCATTATAAATACCCGACTTATCGTAATATCAATATAAATATGAACAAATAATACCATCCCATCCGAATAGATGCCATTCCATCCACCCAGGCGACAGGTCACTCGAGAATCTCTCCTTTAACCAAAGAATACTATCCAGAATATTTCAGAAATATAAACATAAGTCCTTTCCAACTGGCTCATACACCGATCCAATCTTTCAAAACTCCAGAGATAATTATCGAAATAGACAAATTGAACACCATATCCTTCAATAAAAATGCTTCTCTGCCAAATAAATGAATAACTAAATTATTTCGGCCACAATATTATCCAAAATTTGGTAGTTCCCTTTGAGACTTTAAAACATTGGGAACAGACACTAACACACTCACCCGTCAACACAATAAAAATAATATAAAATTCTATATGAAGCCCATCCATCGTCATAAGGGGAAAAGAAACCGCCCGTCAATCACGACTCCGCAAGCTTTTTTAAGATTTTCTTTCCATCGCGTGAAACTCACGTGGTGGTGTTTATTTCTAAATTGATTGATAATATATTTATACCTTTAAACACTTATGTATTTAATATAAATACCAACACTCTGCTACCCCACCGAGACACCTGAGGACGAAAAAAAGGCCCAGCCATCGTCTAAGCTTCCCCATTCGGCCAATGATCCAACCTCCCACCGGGAACGAAAAAATTAAAAAGGTAAGACCTTTTCCCATGTAGATTGGTTTTCTTTTTTGCTTCTTTTTCTTTTCGTTTCATTCTCTTTTTCAGAGATGTGGGGAAAGAGAGCACTCGAGGGAGATCGAAGGGGTTTCCTGGTTCTGATTTGGGTTTTTTGTCTTATGCGACTTTATGCGAGTTGTGGGGAAAGAGAGCACCCGAGGGAGGTCGGCGAGGACGGTGGCTGGTTGCCGTTCCCCGTGGGCAACCACCGCAAGGGATCCGCGGCCGAGGCCGAGGAGTCCTGCAGATGGGTGGCGGAGGGCATGGTGGCGGGTGTGGATCGGGAGCGGAGGGCTTGATGGCGGGAGCTGTTGGAATGAAGAGGAAACGGAGAGAGAATTAAGTACCTTTATCTGGTGCTTTGGTGAGGCTCGTGATGCCGGATCTTCGTTGCCGGAGCTGGTAGAGGTGGATGGAGCCGAGTAGAGGTGAATGGGAGAGCGTTCGGTGGTGAAAAGAAGGTTTTAATGTGTTACCGCAGAAATGACTGTAAATAACAAAAAAAAAAGGTCAAAGATTTTCTGAGGGGATTGTCTGAAGAAGGGAGTGGTTGTTCTGGTCAAAGATTTTCTGAGAGGATTGCCTGAAGGAGGGAGTGGTTGTTCTGCAGAGAAAGGAATCTCTAGTTGCAAACAACCTTCTATCCCAATACCTACGGGAGCCTTCCATGAATTTGTTTCACTTATTGTCTGACCTCATTACAATTTTCACAACCCTCATTAAAATTTTACCGGCGCTAATCTTATTGTTTTTACTTATTCTTTTAATTTGTTTAATCTCATGAATCTTTTAGTACAATATTTCTCTGTTTGTGTGCAAAAAAGTTTAAATTTTAATTAATTAATTAATTAATTTATTCTTACTAAATATTTCTGAGAGAATAACATTTTTGTTTAGATATTTACAGATGGTGCAGGACGAAGATATGGTGAAAGAGGAAAGGGTGGGTGGCAAGGGCCCATAGCTTTTCCTTTTCTTCTTTTCTTTTTTTTTTTTTTTATAAATAGCTTCGATCGATATGCCACATCGGCCATGTAAATTGTTTGTAAGGGAATGTAAGTGGTAATAGCTTTCTCTTTTCTTTTTTTAATGACCATCTCTAGTCAAAATTATATACCAACCTCTAAAGACATTGCCAACAGCACCCTCTATGGCCATCTTTATGATTCTAAACATCTCATATAAGACTTGCATGAAGCTGATAATTTTCGTTGGATAATCAAGTCATGCATCATGTATATCAGGCCCCCGTCTAATGAAAACCATGTAGTACCCAGCATGGCCTATCCTATGTATCTAGCTGACATTTTCATGTCAAACTTTGTGTATTGCTAACCAAGTCTTAGATTATGATCCTACCTATGGCTCTTGTTTGGACATGCAATGAACAAATCAATCCTCCAAAGCTTAATACTTGGTTTAGGATGAAATTCCAATTAACTTCTTATGTCGACCAGATTGGCTGCTTATTCTATTACAGATCACTAAATATCTCCATCCTATTGGCTTGTACTTCATCTCTATGTTTTTTCAACCAAATGTCAGTGGAACCATTTATTATATCAACTTATACCTATTCCATGGGTCCTGTTTTGTATAGCAGATGATCTAAACAATTATCTCTTGTTGCTTTGTGTTTTTGTCTTATATTTTGAGTTCAGGCTGCTGTTTATTATTTTGTGCTGCAGCACTGGATATTTGGTATGTCTGATGAATTTTATGTATCAATGAAGCCTTTGGGTCATGTTCTACTGAAAAAATAATCGATCCTGAACATCTCTAACATCTGAAATGGTGGGCTGCTGCTTTATCCTTATATTGAAATACTGTCATTAAATAATTCGGTCTTAAGAAATTCTGAATGACATAATAGGTTATGATAATATGGTGGCAAATTTCCAAAGAATATATATATGAAGCAGGGATTCAGAGGACCTACACAATGCTCAAAGATGTCAATCCTAGCAGGCTGTGCATGTCTGTAATTAAATTTGTCCTCACCAATCTGGAACCAACTATTTTGTAAATATGCTCGGAAGGTACCTGCTGGTGTACCTTGATTTGTTTTGAGTTAAATTTTTTTTTCCTCTGATGTAAGAGTCAGGAAAGCCCAATTCAAAATTTTATTGCTGGTTTGTCTATTTTTTTTTCCTTTTTTTTTTTTTTGGGGGGGGGTTGTGGACCCGGGGGGTGTTTGGGGGGGGGGGGGGGGGGGGATGAGGCTTGCTTGTTTGTCTTTACATGTAGACGGTTTGCCGTAACATGTGAAAAGGAGAGTAGCTTGCTGTAACATGGAGGCGGTTTAGTAGGATATTCTGATTTTGGATTGCAAGGCTTGCTCGGTGCATTCATGTTTTAAGTGGCTTGCCTTCCCCTTCAATGTACTCTAATTGCTTGACCTGGGTCTCCCGCAGGTGACTCGTGTTCAAATACTTTTCACAAGTACTACTGTAATCCTATTACCAGGACGTTGTTGCTTTCGGATTGCAGGGTTCAATCTCTCAATTGGATGGCTGTTCTTGCAAATCATCTGGGTCTTATGTAAGGGATCCAAGTATCTAAGCCTGTTTAATTGTCCTAAGGTGTGGCTTCCAGTTACTCTATCAGTTACGGGGTGCAATGTTCATATGGTGTTAAAGTTCCGCAGACAACCAGGGGAATTCTTGGGATATTGGTTGTGGAGGAGCCTGACCTGTAAATGCAATGAGATTCATATTCAGGGATTTTTATGGACGGACTCATGTTCATTGTGGCTTCAATTAACTAGCAAAGGTGGTCTGTATTGTGGATAAGTGTGCTACTTAAAATGGTGTTTGTTAATGTTGCTGACTAGCTGGAACTGTATTATTCAACTGTTGAGAAATGGCCACAGAATGATTCTCTGCCCATGGCCTCCGTACTGCATGCGCCTGGTGCAATTGGACGATAACACGCCACGATACCCTTGTATTTCATCAATTTCCGATTGCGCGCTATCAGCCGTGCCTACGCTTGATTTGCCCTGGTTCACTCGCACCATGCATGCAATAATTTCTCCTGACACGGACGTTCAGATTCCCTGGCACTCCAAGGGTTTCTTGTCTCTATTCTATATGGAAGTATTGCTCTGCTGTCTTGCTTGCAATCTTGGTGAACTACAACGTAGGCATACCCTAAACTCTTGGGAGGCTTCTATATCTACTTGTCGTGTCCAGCATTTACAGATTACTCCTGGCCTGTTATATTGTTATTGCAATAATTTGTTTCCGGCTGTCTTTTTCCACTCAGGTTCTCCAAGTGGCTGGTTCAATCTCATCCTGAATATCGGATTTTCTGATCCAGCTGGCTA
Source organism: Elaeis guineensis (assembly GCF_000442705.2). Classification (NCBI taxonomy): domain Eukaryota; kingdom Viridiplantae; phylum Streptophyta; class Magnoliopsida; order Arecales; family Arecaceae; genus Elaeis; species Elaeis guineensis. The sequence continues at coordinate 1,484,267 of NW_027332428.1, forward strand.
GGGGTTCACTTCTTCAAATTCTCTCTTGATCAGCTGGCCACCTACTGGTTTATCCTGACTATATATTTCCTCTCCTTATGTTATGTTGTAATACCTTATTCCACCTTTGCTTTGTACATTTGTGGCTTGTTCCCTGGTGGTTTGTTAACCTTTAATACCCTAGCTATAATTTGGTTCTGTTAATTTGCTTGCAGTTGGAGCATTTGCAAGATGCAGGTTGTCGGATTATGTGAGTTCATGCTAGGTTGCTTTTGTAAAGTATCTTCTCTGCAAGCCAAGTGCCTCTTTATTTCATTGGATGGTGGTTTAAATTTGCTTGTTGGTTTGCTTCTAAGAGACCTAGGTATTCAAATTAATAACTAAAGAAATTAGTTCTTTCTTCTCAACTCAGCTGCGCTTTTCTATGCTGATAAAAATCTATTTCTTGTGGGGCGAATCTGATCAGGCGAAACGGTAGAAAGACCGTAGCTCCTCGCAGCTTCCAAACAATGCATACTGGTGGACTGGTCCACCTTTCTCTTGGTCTGTTGTGGGAATTTAATATCTATATGCTTCATAGGAAAAATTTCTGTTGAAATTTATGATCTTAGGAGCTCAAATTGGCGCCTGCAGGGCCTAAATGCAACATTAAGTTCAATGCTAACCATGCCTTAACCATAGTTATTTTAAAAATATATAATTGAAGTGCAACATCCAAGCATGCTTCTTAACGCCAAAAATTATGAAAGAAGGATATTATTTCAAAGCTACAGCCACGGAAAATCAGCATGCATTCACAAAGCAAGTAGTTCTCGCTCCAGTTGGGACGTGGTCAGAACATGTACTCACAAAAGCCTTATGAAACACTCAGCCAGAATTTGGGAATGCATTCCTTTCAAAAAAAAAAAGAATTCTGATAATGGACCGTAACTGCCACTGTTTTTTTTTTTTTCCCCTCCGAAAACCACCGGGCAGAGCTTTTTTTTCTTTCTTTTTCGAGTGGGTCTCAACCTCTTCTGTAACTCTTTTCCTGGACCTGTATATATTCTCTGATTTTAATAAATGCTGGGTGGCTTCCAGCCTCCCATATTCATAAAAACAAAAGCCTTGTGAAAGGAGACGGTGGGCTCACCGCCTCTTCACCTCCCGACTTTTTCCTCCTCTTAACTACCTTACCGCCTCTCCACCACCTCCTCCTCCTCCTCATCTTCTCACATCATCCCATCCTTTAACTTTCTCCTCACATTATCTTCACCTCTCGACTCTAGTCGCCTCCTTGCTAGCATCTCGCCTCCTCACTTTCACCTCGTCTAGGTTAGCCAGAGGCTCAGCCCAGAAGCCTAAGGCCTAGTGTAGAGCAGGCTTGGGCTTGGAAAGGAGGCTCAAGGGCTGAGTCGAGCTCGAGCCTAAAAATAAAGTTCCAGTCCTTTGGGCTGAGCTCAACTTGTCTGATAAGCTGGTCTATGCTGAAGTGAAGGGGCTTTGTTGTTATTGTTTTGAGATATCTAGACATGGAAGAGTGAAGCCGTCAGAGAGGCCAAAGGTTTGGGTGTGAAAGTCATGGAATGTGAAGATCCTTTTGTTGTGCTTTTTCCAAATATTCAAGCAACTTGTAGCTAATGATGCATCAATTCCGACGAGGTATCCTGAACTAGACACGATGAGCGCCATGTTCCCCGTAGGTTCGCTTGATTATTTGGTATTACTAGCCAGTTAAACTTTTGAAGTAGTATACTCCCAGAAAGCTTTGGATAACTCACAGTTAAGTTGGAGGTGATCTGTTGTTTTAAACTGATGGTCACAAAGATGCAGTTCAGGGACCCACCCAATTTCTTTCTGCTAATTGACCGTAGTAAGAATCCGATCATAGTAACTTAAGCCATAGAAATATTTTGACCTTCTCAAAACTTCTATTTCTGGATAATTGAGCTGAAAGTGGTCTAATCCCTCCATCCATGAGAAATACATAGCATCAGTTGCATGAAAATTTTTGTATTTGGACCACTTCCAAGTCATATTGTCCCTTTTGTTTGAGATGTCTATGTGTTGTAAGATTGAGTTAAGGCCCTCGTATTCAGCTGCTACTTGAGTAGAGAGCAGCAAGCTGAATTTTATTTTTTGATTGTCCTCATTCATGGATTTGGCAATTAACCATGTTCGGATTCCTAGCTGCAATGAAAAGGTGTGGGAGTCTCTTTCCCACAGGTTCGTTGTTGAGCCATGCATCTTTCTACAAGGAGATTGATTCCCCACTTCCAAGGATGGGGTTTGTTATTTCTTGGATCAGATGCAATGTTTTTAAGATTCTCCTCCAGAAAGGAGTAGTAGTTCTTTGTAGACACTTGAAATTTAGTGAGGGTGGATGATGTTTGTAGTATGTAGCCATGATAAGCTTGCTCCATGGTTTGCTTGGCTCCTTGAATAGATTCCAAAGAAGTGATTTGTTGAGCAGTGCATGACTAGTGATTCCCATCCCTCCAAATTTCTTAGGTCTACAAACGGTGTCCTAACTTGATAGACATTATAAAGACTCGTGTGGACATGTATTAAGTCCCATATTAGTTATTCACTAAAAGGATATTAAATATTTATACAGGATCAAAAAATTCAAATAATACCATCGGCTAGCCTTTCAAGTGAGGTCTTAGATTATTATAAATAATATCAGAATTGATCCAGCCCATAACCTATATAGACTAAGGAATATTGTAGCACAAATTCATTGGGGCTGATTGCAGGCTGATCATGATGTTTATAAATGAATGTATGGATTTGGACTATTAGTTTAATGAAGATGCCAAAATTTAAACAGGAAAAATATGTTAGGATTTGTGTAGATATATATTTAATCCTGCATCCATTATTTATTAGAAAAATCTTGGATACTTATACAGAATCAAAGAATCTAAATAATACCTTCCGACTGTCTCTTTGGATGAGGTCCTGGGTTGTTATAGAAGCTGGCTTTGTATGCATTTAGTTTGTCTTATCTATAAAGAACATGGAGGGAACTAAGTTAATCAAGATCAAGTGAATGGCCAATATTGGTGTACTGTCCTTCCATCCTAACAGTTTTTTGTCTACCTTTTCAAGTAGAAAGCCCCAATCCAAGATTCTGAGTGTCTTAAAGTGCAACAACATTCCAAGGTATTT
>NW_027332428.1:1502797-1563092 GCF_000442705.2 Elaeis guineensis
ACCAATCTAGCCGATGATAGATTTAGCCAACTTCAACAAATGATCATGACCAACAGCAATCCCTCGCCAGGCTAGAAGCACAAATAGATCAATTAACTAAATCTACCATGAGGAGAGAACTAGGTCAATTGCCAAATGAACCAATATCAAATTTTGAAAATGACCCACCCATCCATCAATCACCTGGATCTAATCATCAATCCAGTGTCCCATCTAAGAATCCCCAATTTGAAAGTGACAATGCAATTTCTGAGCTTAAAAGTGATAGGATTCTTAAGGACCCATACCAAGACCAGATGAGTGAGGCTAGTACTGATGCTAGCCAAAAAGAGAATTTAGAAGAGGAGATTAGTACTGAGGCTAATCCAATAGAAGAACCTAAGCCCAGTACTGATATTGATCTAAGTGATAAAGAGAAGAGAATGGATGTGTTACCCAAGATATATCCATCAAGAGTCCCATTTTCTTCAGCCTTAGAAGCCAGTTCTTCCGCTTTAAAATTACCATCTCCTTCAGAATTAAAATTATCTTTGATCACACTTGAGAATACATGTTTAGAATCAAATGACATCTTTCCAGTATCCATTACATCGAACTTAACTCCTAAACTAAAAATTCAATTCATGAGTATTTTAGAAGAACAAATAGGAGAAATTCTCAAAAACAAGGATCTAAAAATTATCTTACTATAATTAAGAATGGAGATGTAAAAGATTTTTTAAAGATTGGTAATAAAATATTAAAATTTATCATTGGCCATCTTCATAATATTGGCAATCCAAAACTATTGGAATTTTTCAATCCAATATTTGACACGAGATAGGTGAGAAAATCAGTATGGTCTAACTAAAGACGGTAAACTTAGCACTTCCTGGGAGGCAACCCAGTTTTTAAGTTTTTAATTTTTAATTTTGTGCTTTTTGCTATCTTTTGTATTTTATTTAGGTCAATCAAGTCTTACTTAGTGTCTTTTGTAGGGATCTGATAATAATCTCTTGGCTAAGTTGGGGGGAGAATCAATTTTGAAAAGACTTCTGGATCAGATGACATCTCTCTTTTTCTTTCTCTTTTAAATGCACTGTTCATTTTTTCTACTCCATTGAGGATAATTTTGATTAAGTTGGGGGGGAGAATAAATTTTTTTTTAAGTCCTCAAGTAAGTTAATATTTATTATTTAAGCATCTGATTATACTTAAAAATCAAGTTAAACCAAATATTTTTAAAAGAAAATTGATGTACAGATCAGAGAGTTTGTGAGATATTCAGGGATCAAATATTAAGAAAACTCAATAAAGAGTTAAGTTTAGAACTTAAATAGTTTTCTTTGAGCATTTCTAAATTTTTCTACCAGCATCAAAGAAGAGTTTACTTTCTATGAGCTTGTGTAAAGTAACTATACATTTCTTCATATATTTAAAAAAAAAATTTTAAGTACTTCATGCTGAGTACTGGCCTCTTTTGCCTAAGCAAGCATTGAGTTTCGCGTCAAAAGGTATGAAGGGCAAAGAAACTTTGTTGTAAAGCTAGTTTTAACTCATAGCCTGTTTGATTCGAGTAAGTAGGTTCGAGGGATATTTTATACCTAGTACCCTAAAGCTATCTGGTTTGAGAGTCATTGACTGAAAACTCACTACATGGGTTAAACAGAAAGCTTAAGAGGTTAAGACACTCAATAGCAGTACAATGTTTAAAAAAAATTAAAAAAAAAATCAATCAATAAATGAAAGATAGAAGTAACAATATACTATATCCATATGAAGGTTAATAATTTAGAGATAAAGGTAGCGATAATTTAAAAAAATTCAAAAAAAAGTTTAGTGTTCTTAGTTTAACTCTCAAATTGACTAGTATTAATACTCCAATGACATACCTTATTTACACTCTACTGAATATCAGTGTTCCTTTTGAAAATTATTTGGTGAAATTTGAGATTTTAAGGTACTTGATTCTAAATTATTTCTTTACTCGAGGATGAGCAAAGTTCAAGTTGGGGAGTGTGATAAGTGGTATATTTTTATATTTATTGAAGGTATTTTTGTTAATTTATGATGCTAATATCTTTTTAAAAATCCTAATTTTATGAATTTAATAATTTTTTTTAAAAAATAAGTGATTTTGAAAAAAAAATATGAAATTAGATATATTTATAAAAAATAGATGTTAATTTAATTGAGTAATTTAAACATCAAAATGAAGAAAAATTTTTAAAAAATTTAATGTATATATATTTTTTATTTTTTAAGCAAAAAATTAGAGCAAAAATCGAGCCAAAATATCCTTAAAAAATAAAGAAAATAGCCTCCGGTGTACGGTGGACTGGCCGCTCGATTCATAGAGTCAGGGCACGGTCCATGGAATAGTTATGCGATCCACAGGCGTGGCTCACAGTGAAAGAAAGATCCTGGGCGTGATCCAACGGCTGAGATTCAATCCAACCCAGATCTGACGGTTCAGACTCGTTGCTGACTTTGAATAAAACTCTTTTGCGCAATCCAATGACCAGAACTTCATCAGAACCCAGATCTAATGATTGATATTTGATTCGACCCTGATAAGGATTATAACTCTAATTTTTGAGCAGATCTGGATGGTCCGAAGCTAATCCGACGGCCAAGAATATTCCTAAGAGTTTTTATATGATTTCTAAGGGTTTTAGGACTCCTTTTCCTATCAAAAAATTATGAAAAATTCATTTATAAATAGAGATCTGAGAATAAACTTTTGGAGTAGAAAAATTATGTAGAAAGTATAAAAAAAATAAAAAAAAATTAGATAGCTTTAGGGACCTAAGGAAAAGAAAGGAGAGAAGTCGGTTCGCTCTATGGAGTACGATGGAAGATGGAGAGATTATCAACCATCTTTCGATGAGGTTTGACTGATCAACTTTAGATCCTTACTACAGTTTTATTTTTTTATTTTATTTATTTTTTTTTTTTTTAAATTTTTATACTTGAATTTCAATTTTAATTAATGCAAAATTTATTTTTCTGCACTTTAAATTCCTGTCTTTTATTTTTTGCACGTAAATGCTAGGATCTAATTAGTAGATCTTAGTATCAATTTATTTTTATATTTTTAAATTTTTATTATTTATTTTTATTGTAAGTAGATACTAGGATCTAGTTAGTAGATCTTAGTACCTGATTTATTTTATATTTTTTTAAATTTTTATTATTTATTTTTATTACAAGTAGATGCTAGGATCTAGTTAGTAGATCTTAGTATCCAATTTATTTTTTACACTTTTAATTTTATTTTTTTTGACTTAAATTGCTTTCTCCAAAATTTTTTTTTTTTTTGTAAAATCAAAGATTTCAAGTCAAAATTCTGTCTTATCTGTGGATTCGACCCGACTCACTATTTTTTACATATTTTTAATTTTTATTGAAGTTAAAATTTGATTGATAATCACGGTGTCCTAATGACAGCATCTTGATCGTATCAGATAGAAAAATACTAGTGAAACTTATCAATTTTTTGGAGTTAATTTAATCTCTTAGTTTAGTAAGAAGCAAAATTTGGTAGCACAGTTTACGATCGAGACCGAATACATTGCAGCCGGAAGTTGCTATGCTCAAATCTTGTGGATTAAGCAACAACTTGAGGACTTTAGCATCAAACTCAATGAAACTCCCATAAGATGTGATAACACTAGTACTATTAATTTAACTAAAAATTTAATTCAGCACTCTAGATCAAAATATATTAAAATTAGACATCATTTCATAAGAGAATATGTCCAAAATAAAGATATAATTCTTGATTATGTATGTACTAAAAATAATTGGCTGACATCTTTACCAAGACCTTAAGTGAAGATAGATTTTGTAAAAATTAAGAGAGAATTAGGAATCCTTGATCTTTCAGCTTGAGTATCTTTCTGATTCCAAGTTCAATTTGTCAAAAATTTATTGAACTAATTTATTTGTGAGCTAAATTCATATCTCTCCTTTCTTAAAAGCTCAAAACTATCCTTCATATGATCAATCTCTCAAATAGACACCCTTCCTTCAAGTTTCAAGCTTTTTTGAAATTATAATTTTTTATTAAAACCCATCAGGCTCTATTTTTTTGGGATTTCTCCGATTGCAAAGAGCCGACCCTTTTGCCGTTCGTCTTCCTCATTCCACTGAACAAGATCACCTCCCTCTCCACTCTCATCTCAAAATCTCTCTTCCCACCAGATTTTCTCCTTTAAATCATCCCTTTAGGATTTAAATCTCTTCTTCTCTTCTTCATTTTTCATTGGACAGTTCGAGCTTACCCTAGCTTCAAATCTCTTTTCCAAACCGACCGTCTATCTCCTCAAAATCTTTGCTTTTCCTTAAAATCCTTCCACTCTATCCCTCATTAAATCTCTCAGGCGTTTGCAATCTCTCCTGTCCAAAATGGCTCCAAAATCAAAGCACTGCAGAGAAGAAAATCTGTTCGAGGGTTAGAGGAAGATATGTGCAGAAAAAAATGGCAATCGAGCCTCTTCTGCTCCAACTCCAGTTCCAGTCCGGCTCCAACTTCTTCACAGTCCCCACTCAGCCCAAATAAGGTGCTCTCTCCAATCAAAAAGTGAAACTCGGGAAGAATATAGATTTTAAGTTTTTGAAAAAAAGGGTTCTCTATTGGATCAAAGATTAAAATCAAGGATGAGAGTTTTACTGTTTATTAAAGAAAATACTTAGTTGATCTGGTCAGAGAATTTTACTTAAATTTGAGTTACTGCAATGGAACAGTAAAATTTTGATGAAAGGGGTTAACATTATTCTTGATCTATTGCACTTGGGATAAATCTTACACTGCCTTGTGAAGGTTATACTCATATGGAGATTCCAATCAAAGAAGAAGAATTAAGTGCTATCTTAGGGAGGGCATTTATAGAAAACTTGAATAATTAGAAACAAAAATTATTTTAATTGAGATGAGGCTTTTGCATCACATGGTAAGCAAACTGTTTATCTCTAGGAGTGGCATACATGACCTCTTATCTAGTAGGGACATATGCATCATGTAACATGTGATCACCGAGACCCCCCGATCTTTCTACTCTGATGTTTGAGGCCATGAGAGAAAACTCTAAATAGGTCTCAGGCTCACCTGCCTTATGTATGGCACTCACCCTTATCTTAGGAGTTCGGAGTCTGTTTTGAGGGGAAAGGCAGTCACCAAGTTATCACCTCTGACACCCATCAACTGTCACACCACTACATCGCATGGGTTTTTCAAAGACTGATGGCGGTTGGTTCGAAGGATGTTGAGGAGAGAGCTGAGGAGAGCAGAGCAGGAGGGATCGTCTTCACCTTCTCATGATCACAAAAAATTTTATGATATTCAGTTCGTGTTTGATCACGAGACTGGTCCCTCAGAGTCAGTGAGGAGACATGCTTCAGTACCGCAGTCAGAGAGTAGAGTAGATCCTTCAGATATCAGACTTGCAGATGATCAGATTGAGTTGATATCCTAGCGTGTTGCTTTCATTTTATCTCAGCAATTTGCCACCTCATGCTTTGCTCAAAGGATGATATCTCAGGCTGTTTTAGATCAGACCTTGATCCCTCATATCTCTACTGTCTTTCAGATGCTTATAGCTCAGTCCGTATGACTTGAGGAGCTTGAGGGATATGTTTTGAGATTGAGGGTAGAGTTCTAGATTTGCAGAGGCAGGTATTAGTTTTAGCCATCCCCAACCGCAACAGGAATCATGGAGTTCCCACTATCTGCAGAGATGGCTAGGCTTCGAGGTATTTTCCAGAGTGGGATTTGATTTTTTGAGGAGAGAGATCAATGGCTCCAGTGAGACTGTCTCTACTCAAATTGATGCTTGATACAGTCATGACGAGAGCTTTGGAATAATTAGACACTATAGACTTTCTCTCCTAGCACAGTCCATAGCTTCCCAGGCTCCAGGATCTTCTCACCATTCTGCTTGTGCCGGTACTTCTACCCGTGGCCGAGGCAGACGAGGTTGAGGACGTGCCTGTGGCTTTGATCCTAAGTCTCCTCATCATATCTCTGACTCTTCTGATGCCTCTAGCCATAACATCTATTAGATCTAGCATAGTTAGTCTTTTATGTCTAGTTCTAGCTTATGGCCTTTGTAATTGTTGGCTGAGTGACGCATGGATAGCTATATTTTTTTTATTATCCATGATTTTTGTATGGCCTATGTACTTTGACTTGACTCGTATGTATTGTGACACATATGTCATATTTTGGATATATATATATATATATGAATGTCTTCGGATTGATTTTTTTTATTATGAATGGTCTCAATTGAAATATCTTAATTCTGTGATATGAAGAATGCCTCCTATATGTGTGATGTAATATTATGAATGGCAATATCTTCTATATGAGCAAATTAAAATATTCTTTATGATTGCTATAGTGAGAGGGAGTCTCTTTCATTTTTTTTCTTAAAAGAGGGAGTAATGACCTTAATTGAGTTGTCAAAAAGGAAGAGTAGAGAAATAAAATCAAGCAATAAGTAAAATTATCTAAATCGAGCAATAAGCAAAATTGTCAAAAGCAAATTTGTTAAAAGAAAATAATCTTATATGCTATCTTAAAACTAATCTTCAAACTACTCATGATGCTTACTATTCAAATAATTGGCTATAATGTTTAAGTGAGGCATCTTCATAAATTTAAAATTTTAATCAATGCTTTTATATGTTATATGTTATATTTTGCTTTTGCTCAAATATTTTGTCATCATCAAAAAGGGGATTGTTGCTCTTTGAATTGATTTTGATGATTATAAAATATTTGAAGTGGTTACTAATGATTTTGGTTTGGAAAAAAATTTATTGTATTTCAAGAGAAAAATTATAATTTTATCAAGTTTTGATTCGAAAGCCTCAAGAGTAAGAACAGAAGATTTGTAATCTATTAGAGGTAATTTCATATTTTTTGAATATGTATTTTGAGAGAAAATCAAGTTTAAAGAAAAGGATCGACCCTTAGGATCGATCCCTGTCAAAAGGGTTGAATGGCACGATATTTTTGGCTGGCACACCCAAAGGACGACCTTATGAGTCGACCTCTGTTGCTGTGGAATCCAAAGATATAGAACAGTGACTTTCTATTCTGCACCACAGAGGTCGACCCTATGAGTCGACCCCTGTGCAGAGGTCGACCCCCTGTGATGGAAAACTTCCATAACGGCTATTTTTCAGCTCTTTTTGATAGTATTTAATACTTTTTTAATGATCTTCAATGGCTCTATGTTCAGCCCAGATTACTCTCTACCATCCATTGAGATATAAAGGCTCTTAAAGGAGGGAAAAAGAAAAAGATTCAAGCATTTCATTTCAGCCCTAAGCAAAAAGACCTCTTCAAACAAAGATGCTTTCAATTCAAATTTACTAACCCCTCAAGAGCTCATTCAAGTCTTCAACCACCTTGAGAAAAATAAAAAAAGCTTCCTTCATATTGTGTAAAGTATATTTAAAGTTTTATTTGCTCATTAAAGGAGCTAAATTTGTATTTTCATGTGATTAACTTATATACTCTATTTTGTATTTATCTTTAGTTTTGAAAAGGTTTCAAAACTTGAAAAGGTTGGTCCGAACCTTGAATCAGATTGTATTGGATTAGTTTGTAACAAAAATAAGTGTTCTAGCTTGAGATAGCTAGAGTCAGAGGTACCGACATTATATTTTTGATTGAATATATTTTAGTGGATTTAAATTTCCAAGTAGGAGCTTGGGGAGTGGATGTAGGTTCAAGGTTGGCATCGAAACATTATAAATCTTGTTTATGTGTGTTGTGCTTACTTGCTCTCTTCTAAATTTTTTTATCTTCTTGCATTCTTGCATCTAATTTCTACACCTTGCTTAAATCACTTTCTACATATATCCTGGCTCATTGTTATTTAATCCTTGTGGTTCTAAATTAACTTTTAAATTTTAAAACCTAATTCACCCCCCTCTTGGGTTGCATAGCTGAGCAACAAAAGGCTCTCCCAAATAAGATACCATTTGAAGCTTGATCCAGTAGAAAATCTTCAGTGAAGCATTTCAAAATTTTTGGATGTGTATGCTATGCACATGTTTTAAAGGAGAAGAGACACAAACTTGATGAAATAAGTGAAAAATATATTTTTGTTAGCTATAGTTCTAAATCAAAAGACTATAAACATTTTAGCTTGAAGCACAATAAGGTGTGTTAGAAAGTCAGGTAGGCAGCATACTTAGATTTCAAAAATTTTTTTGATCACAATAGAAAAACAAGCAGGTTAAACCCTTTAATCCCACATGCAATAGATCTCATCTAATCCTACCCTAGCCTAGGAGAAAAGACATACATATAATCTAAAAATAAAATAAGTATGAGAAAAGACATACATATAATCTAGAAATAAAATAAGTATGAGATCAAATCTCAATATCTTAGCATGGATGAAAATTCATCGCTATTAATGATCTCTGGTTTAAAGGTCCTCAAGCCGCATACGTGTCTGGCCTGTATAGGTATCCATCAGCATCAACCTCGAATTGATCTTTTCGTAGTAGATCCTTCTTCTCCAAGTAGAATTTTAGCCCTTTAGAACTTTGACCAACTTTTTGATCAAGACCATGAAATCAACTTTTTGATCTGCAGTTTTTTCTCTTCATTCCTCACTATAGATGAACAATTCCTCAACTCTTGGCATGAAGATAGGTGGGATGCCCAAACTTTGGGCATGGGAAGGAGAAGAGGGAGAAGGTGTGGCATGGAGAAGGGAGAGAGGGAGAGAGATCTAGTTTTTAATCAACAAAAACTCACTCCAAAAACCCTAGGAGACTTTCTCATTATATAGACTCTACCTTAACCCAAAAAAGAAATCAATTAACTTAAAAAGATACATCCTTATCTAAATTTTTTTTTTACCTTTTTAATCTGATTTTTTTCAATAAAATCAGACTTAGTTGGTAGGTTATGAGTCTCTTTTAGCAAGCATATGGAGTGCCCCAGTCAGATAAGATAATATGAGTGGACGCCTCATGTCATACAGGACAGATAGTTGGGGAACCAACCCTTGGCACCACATTCTACAATTTTTATTCAAGAGGGGATGTTGCCCCTCTCTCTCTCTCTTCCCTCCATGTCATGCCACAAGAGGGGCGGCCCTCTTGCATTATCCAGGGGATTGGTGCCCCTTGATCCTGCCAAAAAGGAAGGAAGGCGCCACATTTCTTTCCATTTATCCCACACATACATAAGAGATAATGAGGAGATAATGAAGAGATAATGAAGAGATAATTTAACCAACTAATTGATTTAATCCAATCCTCTTGGGCTCATAATTAGGCATCCAACTAAATCTAAACAGATTTAGTTTAGGTTCGAGACTATGGACTTGATCCAATCAAAGTCTCGAGAAGAATTAGGTTTAACCATGTACTAGCATGGTTCTATTAAATCCAATAAGATTTCAATAAATCTTAACCCAATTAGAACTTCATAAGTCTAATTGGCAAATTTAAGATTAAATCTTTTAATATGCAACCCCATAGGTTCCATTCTATCTAGTAGTGAGATATATTGTAATCTCCATCACAACATCATCGAAATTCTTTCTGATGGATTGGAACATTTTCAATTCTATCATTCGAGGATCATTGATCATCAAGATGGTACTCGATGAGTCTCACAATCCACCAATGATATCTAACAGTATGTAGTGGCAATCCAGTAAAATGAAAGTATGAACTTCTAGGTACAATTATCATATAATTTAGTCCTTCTATCGTGAGTCCCAACTTGACGAAGATCATAGAGATCTCATCAGACCCCATTGTTAGTCATATGCTAGATTGGCTCGAGTCGAGTTCATTTGTAAATCTCGTGAAATTTTTTTTTCAGTATTCACACTTGCTTTGGCCAAAGACTTTCTGAATTCAATCTCGCAAATTGCATAGAGCTTTTTCTTTTTTGTCAAGATCGATAGATTTTATCTAAGTACATCTTACTCTAAACAACGAATCTGAACCTACTGAAGTTAATATATACAGTAAGAATTTGAATGGCTAGGGACCAAGGGAACATGCAGTCAAATCCAGTAGCCTCGCTGCGAATAGCCAATGATATCGTAGGTCAAAGGATCACTCACACCACTGCAGTATCGAGAAGATCACTAATGAGTGAGTAGACATCCATATGGTTCTCATGTTGGTCATGCTCAGTGTAAGTTATTCTCTAACAACCACCTGCACCCTCATCCCAGTGTCCTACATTGCAGACTTGAGACTCATCTGCCCATAAGGAAGATGAACTATGCATCAATCTCGAATGGATTGATCATTGTTCTCTGTGACGATCTTTTGATTGGAAGTATTTAGAAATTAATCACTAATTAGTGTATGTCTCAGATTCTCAATACTTTGAGAATATACAAAAATTATCTTTATTAATTTTTAGAATAAATTATTGACACATAAACATGATTGGAATGATAAAGCCCTTTATTGATAATAAAAATATTATAAGTATAATTTTAAGTTATGAAATTATATAATATATCAGCCAATAATTAGATTCTAGGGTACAAATCTAACAAGATGATCATAAAAAGAGATATTCTTTTCAATAAGAAGGCTATTTAAGATTGGAAGGATAAGAAAATTGAAGAAAATATTGTTACTCTTTGATGAAAAAATTTATGATACTCAGAATGAAGAAAATGAGGATGAAAATTCAGCATAAACTTCTCCAAGTTTAAGTCCATCACCAACTTCAAGCTCAAGCTCATCTCCAAATTTCACTCCCATAAGAATGAGAAACCTAAGTGACATTTATGCCACTTATAATTTTTGCATGATTGAGCTCAAAACTTATGAAGAAGTCATATATGAAGAAGTATGGAACAAGACAATACAAGAAGAAATTGATGTGATTGAGAAGAACAAACTTGTGAGCTAGTGAAGAAATCAATTGACAAGGAAGTCATTGGCTTGAAGTGGATCTACAAGATAAAACACAATTCGGATGAGTCCATTCAAAGTTACAAAGCAAGATTGATAGCAAATTAAGGGTACTCTCAACTACCTGAAATTGATTATCAAGAAATTTTTACATCAATTGCTCGACATGATATAATTAGAACTCTCATTTCTATAGCAGCACATAAAGGTTGGAAACTATACCAACTTGATGCAAAGTTGATATTCTTGAATGGGATATTGGAGAAAGAAATTTATGTAAAACAACCTCATTTAGTCCTTAAACCTTATTAGAGGAAGAAATTGATGCAAAATCGATATTCTTGATTTGATATAGGAGGATATATTATTTAGTCCTTAAACCTTAAGTTCATGACCAAATGATATACTATTATTAGGATGATAGCTATATCAAGTATAGATCATTGTGTGCCATGTACATCGGTTGTCCTCTTAACCAAAGAGTGTAGAGACACTTGCATGGCATGCAAGTAAGAAGTAGGAGTATATCTCACTGAACATGATCAATTTTGAGCACTCTACTGTCAAGAGTTGCTCGCGAAGGATATGGATATAAGTGTCCCTCCGATCTGAGATCACCATGGTGACTTGCAAACAACTCACTATGCTTTGATGCTGGACTACTTAAATTTTTAATTCAGTGATGAAAAATTTTTGGACGTAGTCAAGTACTTGCGAAGTCGGTGTGTGAGTCAAGATGGAATTGACCCCTCTGAATAAGTAGGAGTTAATATATTAGTATATTTTAATTCAGTAAAATCTTGACTGAGGTAATCCATATGATGGATTTTAAAAATTGAAATACAATGTGGATGACCATATTACGGTTGGCAGTTAAATCCTAGGTCACCTTGAGCATTTGGATCAAATGGATGAATTATACGGTATATATGCCAATAGATTCTTGAATGATGCTTTGCAATCTTTTGACCTATTTGGATGTCGGATATCATTGCTAGATTGTCACTTTGATTGGTATAGAAAAATTTTTTACATACTATCAGCTTAGGTTCGAACCTATGAAGTCACACTCAAAAAAAATTTCTGACTGATCATATGGCTGATCAATGATTAAGAATCGTTCCAGGTAAAACAGTCAATTCGATTGATGATTAATCCCGTGCAAAAGTTGTAATAAATCAATTCGCTAATTATTGATGAATTATGAGAGATTGATTAGTAATTAGATTATAATTAACTCAATTTGATTGATTGAGGTTTGGATCGAATCTAATTGAATTGGATTCAATTTGGTTTGACCGATTAGGTTATGAGATGACCTAATCGCTAAGGATGTTCGATTCCTGATATGATCAGGACTTGAGCTTGATTAATTTTTGATTTGATTAAAATTTGATCAAAGCTATTTGCTACCTAATTAGATTAGGTTTAATGATCCAATTGGTTTAACCTAATTTGGTTGGGTTAAGAATCTAATTGGATGAGAAAAATAATTCGAATTCGAATCCTTGCACCTCCTTTATCTGCACCCTCTTATTCTTCATGAGAAATATTTTAATAATTTTTTTCATACTCAAAGCTTTTCACATCCTCATCTAGTCTTTTTGAATTAAAATTGGTTGGTTTAAATTTGAGTTCAAATTGGTTTGAATTTGAATGAAAATAGAGTCCAAATTGAGTTGGACTCTCCTCTTCACGCCACCACATTTCATATAAAGTATTTTTGTGTGAGATTTTTTACCATTCTGATGTTGGTCACCCTCTCTGAGTTTATAAGATAAAGATAAAGTTTGATTCAAAATTTAATTCAAATTTGATTTGAATTGGTGATAAGGATCAACCAACACTTGAATTTGAACCGAAACTACTTATTCTTATCCTTATCTTCTGGGATGCCAACCTTAAAAGATCAATTTTGTGTGAGATTAGAAGTAATTTTTGGTGAGAAACTTGAGAGAGGGGACATAAAAAGTTGAGAGTGGGTTGGGCTTCCGTGCATGAGAAACAGAGGAAGTGTTCTTCCTCTCGGACGTGAGCTGTGGGTTCTAGGGTTTCATCTCTAGTTTTGTGAGAAGAAAAATATAAGAGTGAGTCTTGTCCAATCTTTCACACCATCCACCTCTTGTAAAGCTTCATCTTCTGATCTGAAGAGTCTGAGATCTAAGAAAGGAGCTTGGATCAGCCATCCGAGCCTTCGACGTGAGCTAGCACTCCCGCGAAGGAAGATCCGATCAGAGCTTCGAGTGGATGATCTGTAGAGGCGGATGACCTGTGGCTGCTCGACATCAGTGAAGCTTTACCATACTTATAGTAGTGAAGATCATCATCCTGAAAAGGTGATGAGTTTGAACTCTACCGACATAATCTAAAAGTTAGATCAGATTCAGACATCGATGTGATCGATGCAGTTTTCTATTTTATTCAGATTTTATATATAAATTTTTATATCATAGATCTTAATGATGTTTAGATCTAATCTAAGGTATATTTAGAAGATTAAAATATTTAATCTTTTATTATTCTGCTATAAAATTTTAAAAATACATGCTTTGAACTACCATTTTTCTTCAGATGGTATCAGAGCAAGATTTCTTATGACATAAATTTTTTGCATATAATCTGATTTTAATTATTTAGATTAGATCTAAATAGTTAATTTTGAATCTGAGTAGTATAGTAATCTGATTGGATAGATCCTCATAGCCGTCGATCATAGGAGAAATCAAGATTTCACTATCCTATTTATCCATTCGATGGGATCTCCTATGGCGTGTAGGGTGCTGTATGATCTTTTCATGATGATGAATAATAAAAAAAATTTTAAAATTTTATTTTAGATCTGAAATAATATATTTAGATCTAAATTAGAGTCTTGATCATTAGATGATTGATTGTAAAAATATTTTATAAAATTAAAAACTATTTTCAAACACGAACCGAACCCATATCAGTCCAAAACTTAATTAAGCGATCTAGATTTGAGAATCAAAATCTAAGGCATTAATTTCATAACTCATGGTTAATGGGTTAGCTCGAGTCAAGTCTATTTAACTGGGTTAGACCTAGGGTTAGAAATCATTGATAATGGACCATGTTAGTAATTGATCAAATCTAATTAAAAGTTAATTCTGATTGGATCAATTTTTTCTCTTGATCAATTTCAATAGATGTAGTTGGTCAAGTCCATGTCTTTGATTAGACAATATGACTTTGATCGTAGCTCCGTGTCGAATCCAAGTCTATAAGTTGATCAAATTGAAAATGACTAACCAGTTGGTGTCTAAGAAAGTATGGCAGCTTTGATCGGTGGTCATTAATTGGAGCTACTCGCATAGATTGAGTCTATGTCGAGTTAATGGCATATCCCTCCCATCGATCTCACTTATGACCAACATGGTGAATCATATTTTGATTAGATCACTTAATGATTGAGAGTTATGCTAACTAAAAATCAGTGTGACTGATTTAGGTGCCCCTAGTTCGACTTGTCTTGAGTCCTCTTCATGACTTGGTGAAGTCAGTGGAGAATTTATGACTGGTTGGCTGGACCAGCTTTTACCTAATCTTTTTAATCTGACTTGGTGAAGTCAGTGGAGGATTAAGATTAACTGATCAAGTCTTTTCTTATCTCTCAATTCAACTAATTAAATCTCTAAAATTGTTAGGTCCTAAAAATAAATAGTTATGGATAACTAGATCATAGCCTCCCATTAAGTTGGGTGATAATGAGTCCAATGTTTAGATGATCATTGGAGGCACATACGCCTGGTGCTCATCTGCTGTCGAAATTATCATTCATAATATGTTATTTTAGTTGTGTCTTTCTGATGATGGTCAGGTTGGTCGAGCCACACTCGGGCCTGATCACTCATTTGTTAGTATATTAAATTTGGTATGTTAATGGTTGGACTAACCAGAACTTTCAGTGGAGGCGCCACACGCCTGCTGAAGAGGTGTCTGGGGCAAAATTGAATACTAAAAATTATTTGAAAAATTGGTTAAGAACCTACCCATGGGTACACAAGGGTTGGCCGAGCCACACTCGAGCCCATGTGCAGTCCATGTGGATTCTAGTACCCATAAGAAATTAGTGTAATTCTCGAATTGAAGGTAGAGGCTATCAATTTGAATAAAATAGTGGAAAACTTTAGACTAAAATCCATATCTTTAGGCTTAATCAATTCATATACTAATTAGGTTTTGATTTTTTTTTTCAGTTATGGCCACCACCTTGTCGCTTCGATCACTATTAGATAGTGATAAATTGATGGGACCAAATTTTGATAGCTGGTATCGAAAGCTCAAAATTATCCTGGAGCACGAACGGATCTTGTATGTGATTAACTGATCCGACCAAGGAGCCAGCTCCAAATGCACGTAGCTCGATCAGAGACACTTATCAGAAGTGGCTCAATGATCGACTATGGTTCGTTATATTATGCTGGCAGTGATGAATATGAGTTTAGCTCGTTTTGAGAATGCTCAGCCATAGGACATGTTGCAAATGTTGAACGAGTCTTTTGGGCACACCCAACGATGTTGAGAGGCACAAGACTAGTTATGCCATTTTCAACATCGAATGAGGAAAGAAACATCAGTCATTGATCATGTATTATACATGATCGAGATGATTGAGCCCTAAGCAAGCTCAGCTTTCTCCTGCATGAGCAGTTAGAGAAAGATGCTATTTGAACTCTCTGTCCAAGTCCTACCTCCCTTTTCTTACTCATTTTCGAATGACAAAGCCTGCAGTTAACTACCACGATTTGCTGGGTTGCTGTAAAACTTTAGAAGATCACCAGCTCCAAAAGGAGTCGTGAATGTTGTGGGAGGGTCTTCTTCTGACGTCGACCTTTAAGAAAGAAAAAAGAACAAGAAGAACAAGAAAAGGATGCAAAGTGCTAGGGTACCCAAGCCCAGTCAGACCAAAAATCAAGTCTGATCAGAGTCAGGCAGAATGCTTCTACTGCAAGAAGCAGGGGCACTGAAAAAGAAATTATCCTCAATACATTGCCTCCCTAGATCCGAACAGGCCAAGAAAGAAGCAAGTTATTGCTGGACAAGGTAATTATATGATAACACCTTATAATTTTTTAATTTGTAATTCTACTACTGGGTATTAGATACTGAAAGTCTTTTAATATTTATAATTCGTTGCAGGGTCTGCAGGTCAGTAGGAGATTTGAAGAAGGTGAAAGGTTCCTTAATGTTGGAGATGAAGATCAGTTTCAGTTTAGCATTAGGGACTATTAAGCTTATATTCAAGTCTAATATAATTGTTCTAAGTGAATGTCACTTTGTCTTTTTTTTTATTGAATATTATTTCTGTAGGTTTTTGGCCATAAATGGTTATAAATTTTAATAAAAAAAAATAATTTTAATATCATTATGAATGGTGTTAATGTGATGAATGGATAGCTGAACAATGATATTTACATATTGTCACAACTGTTAGTGTAATGTACACGTCCAACAAATACCTAGAATTAGTGATGTCTCGATATCTACCTTTGGCATTGTAGGTTAGGTCATGTTAACAAGAACAGAATAAACAGGTTGATACAAGAAAATCTTTGAAGTCAGTGATTGTGAATCACTCTCAATCTGTGAGTTCTGTCTTCTTGAAAAAATGACCAAATCACCTTTTACTGAAAAAGATGAGCGAGCCAGTGAAGTTCTAGGTCTGATACATACTGATATATGTGGATCGAATGAACTAGTGCCAGAGATGATATTATTATTTCATTATTTTACAGACGATCTATCGAGGTATGGACATGTCTACTTAATGACACATAAGTCAGAATCATTTAAAATATTCTAAATGAATTTCGTAATGAAGTAGAAGAAACAAACTGAAAGAGTATTAAAACTCTTCGATCGATCGAGGAGGAGAATACCTCTCCAGTGAGTTTCTGACATACTTAGAAAAGAATAAGATTCTCTCATAATAGGACCCCTCCTAGAATACCACAGCATAATGGTGTATCAGAAAGGAAGGAATCGAATCCTGTTAGACATGATTCGGTCCATGATGGGCTTTGCAAGTCTGTCAATTCTTTTTGGGAGATACACACTCGAGTCAGGTTTTGTTTAATATTTAAAATAAATTTTGAGTAAATCTGTAAGTAAAACACCACATGAAATGTGGACAGGCGTAAGTCCAGCACTCTCTCACCTTAGAGTTTGGAGATGTCCGGCTTATGTCAAACATTTGAAAACTGACAAGCTAGATCTAGGTCTGACAAATATCTATTTGTAGGGTATCCAAAGGAGACCAAGGGATATTACTTCTACCTTACTGACGAACAGAAGGTGTTCGTCAGTAATAGGCAGTCATTTTAGAAAAAGAGTTCCTTGGTGAAGGAACTAATACCTCAAAGATTGAACTTGATAAAGTTCAATCGGTAGAAGAACTGACACAATCTAGTAAACCCATAGAGTCAGACTTGATTAGATCAAATTCGAAAACCTATTGTAGAAACATCTTTAAGAAGATCCGATAGAGTACTGCATCAACTGGATAGATACTACAGTTTCTTAGTCCAGGATGGGGATCCAGTTGAACTCGATGAGAACAATGAGGATCCGATCACCTATATAGATGCGATGCAGAGGTCTGACTCCCATAAGTGGCTGAAAAGTCATAAAATCTGAAATGGAGTCTATAAAAATCAACAATGTATGAACATTGATTGACCCACCTGAAGGGATAAAATTCATAGGATGTAAGTGGATCTTCAAAAAGAAGAGGGTACAGACAGAAAAGTGAAGACTTATAAAGCCCGTCTGGTTGCCAAGGATTATCGTCAGCATTATGGTATTGACTATGATGAGATATTTTCTCCTGTAGCAATGCTCAAGTCTATTCGGATTATGCTTGCGATAGCAGCACATCTAGACTATGAAATCTGACAAATAGATGTGAAAATAACCTTCTTAAATGGAGAGATAGAAGAAGAGGTGTATATGATACACCTGAAGGTTTCATATCCACATATGAGTCTAAGGTGTGCAAGCTTCAAAGGTCCATCTATGGACTTAAGCAGGTATCTCGGATCTGGAATATGCATTTTGATAAAGTGATCAGAACGTATGGCTTCATTAAGAATGGAGAGGAACCCTGCACATACAAATGGATTAATAACTCTGTACTAGTATTTTTATTTTGTATGTCGATGATATTCTTTTAATCGGGAATGACATCCCTGCATTATAGAAAATAAAAATTTGATTGTCATCACAGTTCTCCATGAAAGACTTGGGAGAAGCATCCTTCATCCTTGGATGAAGATCTATAGAGATAGATCTAAAAGGTTGCTTGATTATCCAGTCGACGTACATTGATACTGTGCTGAAAAGATTCAGCATGAAAAATTTCAAGAAAGTCTATTTTCCAATAGGCCAAGAATTTTCTCTCTCGAATAGTGATTATCCGACAACTTCTCAAGAAAGAGAGCGTATGAGTAGAATTTCATATGCTTCGACAGTGGGATCTATTATGTATGTCATGATATATACGTGATCGGACGTGGCATACTCATTAGGAGTAGTGAGCAGATACCAGTTCAATCTAGGTGAGAACCACTGGAAGGTCGTAAAGACCATCCTTAAGTATTGGAGAAATACTAAAGATCAATGGCTTATCTATGGAGAATCTGACTTAAAACTTGTGGGATTTACAGACTTCAATTTTTAGTCAGATCATGATGACAGCAAGAGCATGTCGGGATATATTTATACCCTAAACGATGGAGCAATCTGCTGAAAAAAGTTTCAAGCAGCATATTGTGACCGACTCTACTTGTGAGGCAGAATATATCATGACATCCGATGCTGTGAAGAAAACTGTGTGGCTACGAAAGTTTATCAACGAGCTCGGAGTGGCACCCTCTCTCGATGGCCCCGTCTTGTTCTACTGTGATAGTACTGGTGCCATTGCTCAAGCGAAGAAATCAAAGTCACATCAACGGATCAAGCACATTTTGCGCCACTACCACATGATCCGAAAGATCGTAAATCAAGATGATGTTGAGCTTCAAAAGATCAACAGTAAGGAGAACTTGGCCGATCCATTTGCTAAAGCTCTCAACGTCAAGGAGTTCGAAGACTACAAATCAAAGATGGGGATACAATACTGCATCGATTGGCTTTAGTTTAAGTGGGAGTTGTGAAAAATTATGTCTCAATATCAATCATCAGCCTGTTTGATGGTTATGCTTATCGTTGTAATTGTATATAAATTATTGAATTAATAAATATTATTTAATTTTCTCATCACTATGTGTTGGGCCTCATGTAGTGCTCCTAAGGCTAAGGAGACCAAGGCTAAGGCGAAGGTCTAAAGTCTATGAGATGCTCATAGAATTTTTAGGACTAGTTTGGGTCCTAGGACGAAATGCTGTTAGCCTTTTGGATCTTGAGGTCCAAAAATTTTAGGCCTTGAGGGACTAACTTATATTTGAGTTAGGATTGAGTCTAAGATTATGACATTGGATCAAGTCATGGGTGTACATGGGCTTGGATGAGCACAACCTTGTATTAAGTTAGTTAAGGAAGTTTTTGGGTTGGGTCACATTGACCCTGTATATAAACATACATTGTATTTAGACTCCATGAATCGAAAGGAATACAAAATCATTTTCTCCTTAACTTTATCTCTCTTTTTTTCTCTCTCTCTCTGGTTTTCTCCACATCTTAGAACCAAGAAACATAGGGTTTCTTGGCTGCCACCCCAAAAAGGAAAGAAAGGAGGCGCTAGAAACCAGCACCCCCCCTTTGTGCATGCCCCTATTTTGAGCGCCCCCTCTTGGCCACCCAAGAAGAGTTTCAGGTCTTATTTTTTATTTTTTGGAGGCTTCATCAAGTGTGCTTCCAGATCCCAACAGGTGGATTTCAGATCTAGTGGAGAAGGGGTTCAAATCGCAGTAAGAAATTCTGCCGACAGGATTTATAAGGCTGCTGAAATTAGGAAGGCTGTTCTTCTTCAATATGTTTCATCTTCTTCCAGTGAGTTTTCTTCATTGATCTTCTGGTGGGAGATACTCCACACAAAAACATGGCACAATAGTTGGTATCAGAGTCCGTGTTGCGTGGAGGGAGAATGAGATGCCAAAAGATGAAGATCTTCAACGACTAAAATTTCAGCAAGATCCCTATCAAGGTATTTCTCAAATCCCTTGAATTTTTTATTGTGATTTGGTTTGGATCTAGCCATGGCAAGCAACATGAAGGTTGATTTTGAGAAGTTTGATGAAAAAAAAAATTTTTCTATGTGGAAAGTTAGGATTGAAGATCTCTTGGTTCAGGCAGATCTAGATCAAGCATTGGAGGAGAAGCCCGAAGGGATGTCGAATTGTCAATGGATGTCCCTGAAGAAGAAAGCTTGCTCGATGATTAGAGGATGTTTGACGGATGTGGCTCTCTATTCGGTGTTAGAGGAGAAGACCCTGAAAGATTTGTGGTTGAAGTTGCACACCATGTATATGAAAAAAAAATATGTAACAAGCTAATGTTGAAGAAGAGACTGTACAGCGTTCGGATGCAGAAAGGCGAAGATGTCTTAGGTCACATCCAGAGGTTCGATCAGATGTACAATGAGTTGCTGAATATTAGGGTGAAGATGGAGAAGGAAGATAGATCTCTATTGTTACTATGCTCGCTGCCTCCTTCCTATGATCCATTGGTGACAACGCTGTTGTATGGCAAG
The DNA here is from genome assembly GCF_000442705.2 of Elaeis guineensis. NCBI lineage: Eukaryota > Viridiplantae > Streptophyta > Magnoliopsida > Arecales > Arecaceae > Elaeis > Elaeis guineensis. The sequence continues at coordinate 1,523,409 of NW_027332428.1, forward strand.
GAGACTCTGGAGCATGAAGACATAGTCTCGGTGCTGTGCTCCAATGAACAACGGAAAAAGATGACCAAGGATGGAGCTCTTTAGAAGGGCTTGGCCATGGGGGAGAGGTCAGGAAGAGGAAAAGAAAGAGGCAAGTCAAGGGCACAATCAAAGTCTCGAAAGAGTAGAAGCAAGAAAGATGCTCGATGCTACAAGTACAATAAGATCGGGCACTTCAAGCGAGATTGCCCGCAGTGGAAGAGCAAGAAGGGAGACAAGGGAGGATCTGATGTACTAAGTATGGTGGCTGATCATGAGGTGGAGGATGATCTCTTGATGGTATCTGATGGTCACAGACGATACACAAACGTATGGACCCTGGATTCAGCTTGTTCGCATCACTACATCCCAAATCGATCTGGGTTCGTGACATACATCAAGATTGATGAGAGGATTGTGACACTCGAAGATGATCACCCATGCAAGGTTGCTGGTATCAAAAGTATTTGGATGAGGATATTTGATGGGATGGTGTAGACTCTCACAAATGTGAAGCACGTCCCAGAATTGAAGAATCTGATGTCACTGGGCTATTTGGAGCGGAGCGGCTTCAGCTTTAGCAGTCGTGCCAGAAGTGGAGTCTTGAACATCTTCAATGGAGCCATTGTAGTGATGAGAGGTAGAAGGATGGAGAATAACTTCTATAGATTGGAAGGAACTGTGATGATCGAAGAATCTGATGCAACAGCTGCAGTGTAGGATCAGCAGGGAGCTCGTCGGTTGTGGCACTACCGCCTAGGCCACATAGGTGATCGTGGGATGAAGGAGCTGAGCTAGTATGGCCTGATTTCAGATCTGGATGGAGGAATTTCAGAGGCATGTGAGCCATGCCAGATGAAAAAATAGAGAGTGCAGTTCACTACTAGTTCAGTCTGCAGTGCAGCCCCAATGAAACTAGTCCACACTGATGTGTGGGGACCGATCCCGGTTTCAGCCAGAAATGGGGTGAGATATTTCTTGACTTTAATAGATGATTTCTCGAGGAAGGTATGGGTCTATTTCATGAAGAAGAAATAAGAAGTCTTCACCAAATTCAAAGTGTAAAAAGCTGAGGTGGAGAAGGAGACAGGTCGGAGCTTGAAGTATCTGCGGTCGGACAATGGTGGAGAGTACACCAGCAGAGAGTTTCATATATTTTGTGAGGAGTGTAGCATCAAAAGGCACATTTTAATAAGAGAGACTCCTCAGCAAAATGGGGTGGCCGAGAGGATCAACAGAACCCTTTTAGAAAAGGCACGGTGCATGAGGCTACAGGCAGGGCTTCCTAAGACGTTCTGGGTTGATACAGTGATGCAACTTGCTATTTGGTGAATCGATCATCTCACACAAGATTAGATAGTGGTATTCCTAAGGAGAAATAGTCTAGAAGGAGGATTGGGCTGAGCCATCTAAGGATGATTGAGTACACGGCATATGTGCACATCGGTGTTGGTGAGCGGACCAAGTTGGACATCAGATCACGGAAGATGGTGTTCTTGGGGTATCCACAAGAAATTAAGGGATACCGACTATGAGATCCCTTGGAGAAGAAGGTCATCATCAGTAAGGATGTCATCTTCAATAAAAATTCAGTTCTCCAAAGATGAAATGGCATGGAGGAGCAGCAGGAGGTCCGTAGGGCAGCGCTGGACAACTTACATCCTATTCTTTTTTGCCTCTTGCAGGTACATCGAAAGGACTTGTTATTCAGATAGAGCACCCTTTAGATGTGTCTCCACAGGTGGAGAGAGCTCAGACAGGTGATAGAAGCCAAAAGGTCCAGCAGGAGCAAGCTGGACCTAGGACGGACATCGGGGTTGCACTGCACAAGTCCAAAAGGAACGTCAGGCAATCAGAACGATATGGCTTTGAAGAGACGTTGTCATATGCCTTAGTAACAGTGAATGGGGACCCTTACACCTACAAGGAGGCCATGGAGTGCCCAGACAGAGAGAGGTGGGTCCAAGCAATATCCGAGGAGATACAGTCTCTCCACAAGAATGAGATGTGGTGATTGGTGCAGTTGCCACAGGAGAAGAAACCCATTGGTTGTAAATGGGTTTACCAATGCAAGGAGGGGCCTTCAGAGTAGGGAGGTATCCGGTACAAGGTGAGGCTAGTAGCCAAAGGATACTTTTAGAAGGAAGGTATCGACTTCAGCGAGGTTTTCTCTCCTATTGTTAGACATACTTCCATCAGGATGTTGCTGAGTATCGTAGCAGCTCAGGACTTGGAGTTGAGCAGATGGATGTCAAGATGGCGTTCCTCTATGGGCATTTAGAGGAGAGCATCTATATGGAGCAGCCACCGAGATTTCGAGAGTCAGGAGCAGAAGGGAAGGTCTGTTTGCTGCAGAAATCACTGTACGGACTGAAGCAGTCGCTGAGGCAATGGTACAAATGATTTGATTCTTATGTGAGGAGCATCGGGCTTTCCATGTACGAATATGACTCTTGTGTTTATGTTCGATCTTTAGAGGATGGGTCTAGGATGTTTTTACTCTTGTATGTGGATGACATGCTTATAGCATGCTAGAGTAGGAACATTGTGCAGGAACTAAAGGTAGCTTTATCTCGAGAGTTCGAGATGAAAGATTTGGGGCCTGCAAGAAAGATCTTAGGCATAAAAATTTTTAGAGATCGAGCCAAGAAGGTGCTGCATTTATCTCAGGGAGGCTACATCAAGAAGGTCTTGGAGAGGTTCGAGATGAAGAAAGTAAAATCGACGGAGCTGCCACTTGTCGGGCATTTCAGACTCTCGAAGACGATGTCACCACAGACTGAGGTGGAGGCTCAGGAGATGGAGAGAGTGCCATATGCCTCTAGTGTGGGAAGCCTTATATACATCATGGTGTGTTGTAGGCCGGATATCGCCCACACAGTGAGCCAGGTCAGCTGGTTCATGACGCAGCCTGGCAAGGAGCACTGACGAGCACTGAAGGGGATCTTTAGGTACTTGATGGGTACTGTTGGAGTTGGCATCTGTTACAGACAGCGAAGAGGTGCTGAAGGACTCTCCAACACATCCAAAGAGACTTGGGGGCTGATAGGAGGGTTTGTAAATGCTGATTTTAGTGGAGATGTGACACTCGATGATCGACGATAGATTTTGCATTCAGCCTGTTTGGAGGTTCAGTTTCGTAGGGATCATGCTTGCATCCCATCACGGCATTATTAACTACCGAGATGGAGTATATTGGCACTACAGAGGCAGCGAAGGAGGCCCTATGGCTGAAGGGTTTGACGTTGGAGATGAGCCTTGCACAGGAGGCCATTAGGGTGCACTGTGACAGTCAGAGTGTACTGTTACTTGCACAGAACTCTGTCTACCATGCGAGGATGAAGCACATCGACATTAAATATCATCAAATCAGAGAGCTTGTGGAAGAATGTGAGGTGGAGCTGGTGAAGGTTCACACCAAGGAGAATCCAGCAGATGCACTGACGAAGGTTCTTCCACGAGATAGTTTTCGAAGATGTGTGACACTAATGTGCTTGATGGATAGGATGGAGTTGGCTGAGGCATTGGGGCACCAAGGTGGAGATTGTTGGGCCTCATGTGCTGCTCCTAAGACTCAGGGGACCAAAGCTAAGGCCAAGGTCAAAAGTCCATGAGGTGCTTATGGGGTTTCTAGGACTAGTTTGAGTCCTAGGACGAAAGGCTATCAGCCTTTCAAATCTTGAGGTCCAAAAATTTTGGGTTTTGAGGGGCTAACTTATATTTGGAGTAGGATTGAGTCTAAAATTATGAGATTGGGTCAAGTCATGGGTGTACATGGACTTGGGTGAGCACAATCTTGTATTAAGTAGCCAAGGGAGTTTTTGGGTTGGGTCACATTGACCCTATATATAAACATACATTATATTTAAACTCGATGAATCGAAAGGAATACAAAATTATTTTCCTCCTAACTTTCTCTCTCTTCTTTCCTCTCTCTCTTTGGCCTCTCCACATCCTAGAATCAAGAAACCTAGGATTTCTTGGCCGCCACCCCAAAAAAGAAAGAAAGGAGGTGCTAGAAACCAGCGCCCCTCCTTTGTGCACGCCCCTGTTTTGAGCACCCCGTCTTGGCCGGCAAGAAGAGTTTCTCATCCTATTTTTTAATTTTTGGAGGCTTCATCAAGTGTACTTCTAAATCTCAAAAGGTAGATTTCAGATCTGATGGAGAAGGGGTTCAAATCGTAGTAAAAAATCTTACTGACAGGATTTACAAGACTGCTGAAATCAGGAAGGCTGTTTTTCTTGAACGTGTTTTATCTTCTTCCAGTGAGTTTTCTTCATTGATCTCCTGATGGAAGGTACTCCACACACCTAAAAATGTGGAACAACATTGTGTACATCTCATTTTGAACTCCTGTTATGTGATGAAGTCCTTAGGACTATTTGATATGATATAGGAGGATATATCATTTAGTCCTTAAACCTTAGGTTCATGACTAAATGATATACTATTATTTAGACGATAGCTATATCAAGTATAGATCATTGTGTGCCATGTACGTTGGTTGTCCTCTTAACCAAAGAGTGTGGAGACACTTGCATGGAATGCATGTGAGAAGTAGGAGTACATCTCACTGAATGTGATCAATTTCTGAGCACTCTACTGTCAAGAGTTGCTCGCGAAGGATATGGGTATAAGTGTCCCTCCGATTTGAGATCACCACGGTGACTTGCAAGCAACTCACTATGCTTTGGTATCGAACTATCTGAATTTTTAATTCAGTGGTAATAGATTTTTGAGCATAGTCAAGTACTTGCGAAATCGATGTGCGAGTCAAGATGAAATTGACCCCTTCGAATAAGTAGGAGTTAATGTATTAGTATATTTCAATTCAGTAAAACCTTGATCGGGGTAATCCATGTGATAAATTTTTAAAATTAAAATACAATGTGGATGACCATATCAGGGTTGGCAGTTAAACCCTAGGTCATCTTGAGTATTTGGATCAAAGGGATGAATTATACGGTAATCATATGCTAATAGATTCTGGAATGATGCTTTGCAATCTTTCGACCTATCCGAACGTCGGATATCATTGCTAGATGATCACTTTAATTGGTATAGAAAGATTATTCCCATACTATCGGCTTAAATTCAAACCTATGGGGTCACACTCAAAAGAAATTTTTGATTGATCATATGGCTGATCAACGATTAAGAATCATTCCAAGATAAAACAATCAATTCGATTGATGATTAACCCTGTGCAAAAATTACAATAGATCAATTCGCTAATTATTGGTGAATTATGGGAGGATTGATTAGTAATTAGATTGCTAATTAACTCAAATTGATTGAGCATTGAGGTTTGGATTGAATCTAATTGAATTAGATTCAATTTGGTTTGACCCGATTATATTATGAGATGATCTAATCACTAAGGGTGTTCGATTCCTGATATGATCATGATTTGAGCTTAATTAATTTTTGATTTAATTAAAATTTGATTCAAACTATTTTCTACCTAATTAGATTAGGTTTAATGGTCTAATTGGGTTTAACCTAATCTGGTTGGATTAAGAATCTAATTGGATGAGAAAAATAATTGAAATTCGAATCCCTTGCACCTCCTTTATCTGTGCCCTCTTATTCATCACGTGAGAAATATTTTATATGATTTTTTCTCATGCCTAAAAGCCTTTTCACATCTTCATCTGAGTTATTTTAAATTAAAAATTAGTTGGTTTAAATTTGAGTTCAAATTGGTTTGAATTTAAATGAAAATCTAGAGTCCAAATTGAGTTAGACTCTCCTTTTCACGCCACCACATTTTTTTACACATAAAGTATTTTTGTGTGAGTTTTTTTTGAACCATTCTGATGTTGGTTGACCCCTCTCTAAGTTTATAAGATAAGAATGAAGTTTGGCTCAAAATTTAATTCAAATTTAATTTGAATTGGTGATAAGGATCAACCAACACTTGAATTTGAACCGAAACTAACTTATTCTTATCCTTATCTTCCTTGGGATGCTAACCTTAGAAAGGGATCAGTTTTATGCAAGATTAGAAGTAATTTTTAGCAAGAAAAACTTAAGAGAGGGGACATAAAAAGTTGAGAGTGGGTTGGGCTTCCGTGCATGAGAAACAGAGGAAGTGTTCTTCCTCTCGGGTATAAGCTGTGGGTTCTAGGGTTTCATATCTAGTTTTTGTGAGAAAAAAAATACAAGAGTGAGTCTTGTCCAATCTTTCACACCACCACCTTCTCATAAAGCTTCATCTTCTGATTCAAAAGAAGTCTGGGAGTCTGAAGAAAGGAGCTTGGATTAGCCATCCAGAGCCTTCGACGTGAGCTAGCACTCCCACGAAAGAAGATCTGATCAGAGCTTCGAGTGGACGATCTGTAGAGGCTAGACGACCTATGCGACTGTTCGACATCAGCGAGAGCTTCATATCATACTTAGCAACAGTAGAGATTATCAATCCATAAAAAGGTGATGAGTTCTGAACTTTACCGATATAATCTAAAAGTTAGATCAAATTCAAGATATTGATGTGATCGATGTAGTTTTTTATTTTATTTTAAATTTTATATGTAAATTTTTTATGTCATAGATCTTTAATGATAGTTTAGATCTGATCTAAGACATATTTAGAAGATAAAAATATTTAATCTTTTATTATTCTGCTGTAAAATTTTAAAAATACATATTTTGAACTATCCATTTTTTCTTCAGCAGGTTGCCTACCTGACTTTCTAACACACCTTGTTGTGCTTTAAGCTAAAAAGTTTATAGCTTTTTGATTTAGAACTATAGCCAACAAAAATATATTTTTCACTTATTTTATCAAGTTTGTGTCTCTTTTTGTTTTGGAACATCTGCATAGCATACACATCCAAACACTTTGAAATACTTCACCGAAGATTTTCTATTAGACCAAGCTTCAAATGGTGTTTTATTTTGGTGAACTTTTATTGGACATTTATTTATCAAGTACATTATCGTGTACATCACTTCTGTCCAAAAAAATTTTGGAAGGCCTTTGTCTTTGAGCATAGATATAGCCATTCCAAAAATAGTATGGTTTTTTCTTTTGATAACTTTATTTTGTTTCGATGTGTAGCCAATGATCAATTATCTTTACAAACCAATATCTTCACAAAACTTTTCAAATTCATTTGAGTTGTATTCACTACCTCTATCACTTCTTAGCACCTTGATGTAATGCTCACTTTATCTTTGCATAAAATTTTTGAACTTTTTGAAGATGACGAATACCTCAAACTTATATCTCATAAAGTACACCCATGTCATTCTTGAATAGTTATCAATGAAGATAATGAAATAGATATTATCGGCATGAGAAAAAGTTTTCATCGATCAACATATATCGATATGAACAAGCTCCAACGGTGCTTTATCTCTCCATGCATGCTCTTTTGGAAATGCCTCTCGATGTTATTTTTCAAGTATATATCCTTCACAAACTTCTTTCTTGTCTTGTATTATCGGTAGACCATACACCATATTTTTTTGATGTAGACTTCTTAAGCTTTGAAAGTTCAAATGTCCATACCTTTTGTGTCATAGCCATGACTCATCATTCACCTCCATCTTTCATGCAACAATCTTTGCATAGTACAAAATGAGAGGAAAGCTTCTATTTTTCTCTATATTGATATTTGCCATAAGTTTCTTTTTTTCTTCTTTATCATATATCTCACATCGATTGTCTTCAAAGTGCACCATGTGCCCATGCTCAATCAATTATCCAACATTTAGAAGATTTTGTGTAAAGCATGGAACAAGTAGAACATCATGGACGAACTTCCTTCCTTTCTTTTTGTCAATTACAATTGTCCTTTTACCTCTTGCTTGGACTAGTGCATTATTTTTTGTCTTGACTTGTGAGATTAAAAAACTATCAATGTCAACAAAGATGCACTTATCACCAGTCATGTGGTTGCTACATCCACTATTAAGGTATCATACATCATTTCTTTGCTCCTCCGTAGTTTGACATGCATAGAATGTACTTTGACCGCCTTCATTTTTTTTGGAGAAGTGTACTTGCTCTCTTGTTTGGTACCTACAATCTTTTTGAACATGATCAAAATTTTTATAATTATAATATTGGAGTTTCTCCCTAAACCAACAATCTTTTTCAACATGAGAAGATCTTTTACATATATTATACCTAGGTTGAGTGCTCTCATCATTTTAACTTCTTAGAAAGTTATTTCTTCCCCTTCCTCTTCCTCTTATATTTTTTTCTCTTCCTCTATTTTGATTTTCACATCTAAGTAACTCTCCTTTAACTTGTGCATGACTAGACGGTTCTCTTTAAGGATTTTTATCAAACACTTTGAGCTTAAATTGAAAGGCACTTTCTAATGATGAGTTTTTGTGCCTAAAAAATCTTTGCTCATAAGCTTCAAGAGATTCCATCAACTCATGAATACTTAAAGTAGAAAGATCTTTAGATTCTTCAACAATAGTAACTATGGTATCAAATTTTGGAGGCAAACTAGTCAACATTTTCTCACATATTCTTTGCTCGATGATGATTTCACCATAGTTCTTCATTTGATTAACAATCTCCATGATTTTAGAAAAGTAATATTTCAACCTCTCATTTTCTTGCACTCTCAAATTATCTAACTTTCTTTATAAAGTTTGAAGTTTGATAGTTCTCACCTTGATGTTCCCTTGAAATTCTTCTTGCAAGATATCCCATGCCTCCTTTGATTTGGTGGCTTTAATGATTCTTGAGAAAATTTTGTTGGACATCACTTGTTATGAAGAAGAGGGCTTTGGCATCTTTTTTTTATAGTCTTTTATTTACTCCCTTTGTTGGTTGGTTGGTTGGAATGGATGGCCCTTCATACCCTCTCCACCAAATCCCAAATCTCTTGTAAAATGAAGAGGATCTTCATCTTGATGCTCCAATAATCATAATTTTCTCCATCAAAAATAAGAATAGAAGGTTAATTAATGCTCATACCTATGTTGCTTGAACTTGCCATGTAGATCTTCTTGAATGGTACTCTCTTACTACTCGTTATCTTCAAACTCAAATCTTGTTGATCTTTCTTGCTTTGATACCACTTTTATTGGCTTTGTTTACCAACTTGATGAGATTTGAGAGGAAATTGAGGTAGAGAATGAGATGGAAAATTTTGGGAAGAATGTAGATCTAGGGTTCTTTCTTTTTTTTTTCTTAGTATATAAGGTCTCTTATGTGTGAGGCTATCACATCGTATAAAAATTTATACATAATATTGTTGCCCAGCTATGCAACCCAAGAGGGGGAGGTGAATTGGGTTTTTAAAATTTTAAAGTTAATTTAGAACCACAAGGATTAAGTAATAATAAGCAAGTTATATGTAGTAAGTGATTTAAACAAAGTGTAGAAATGAGATACAAGAATGAAAGAAAATAAAGAAATTTAGAAAGAAAGTAAGTAAGTACACTATAAATAATCAAAGTTTATAGTGGTTCGGTGCCAACCTTGCACCTACATCCACTCCTCAAGCTCTTACTTGAGAATTTAAATCCACTAAAACGTATTCAATAAGAATACAACGTCGGTACCTCCGACTCTAACTATCCCAAGCTAGAACACTTATTTCTCGGGTACAAACCAATCCAATACAATCCAATTCAAGGTTCGGATCAACCTATCTAAGTTTTAGAATCCTTCCAAAACTAAAGATTAAGACAGAAATAGAGTATAAGAGTTAATGACAAAGAAATACAAGTTTAGCTCCTTTAATGAGCAAATAAAACTTTAAATGTACTTTACACAACAAGGAGGAAGCTTTTCTGATTTTTCTCAAAGTTGTTGAAGACTTGAATGAGCTCTTGAGGGATTGGTGAACTTGAAACAAAAGCTTCTTTTGCTTGAAGAGGACTTTTTGCTTAAGGCTGAAATGAATACTTCAATCTCTTATCTTTTTCCCTCCTTTAAGTGCCTTTATATCTTCAATAGATGCTGGAGAGAAATCTAGGCCGGTTTAGAGCCGTTGGTAAGCTTTAAATGATCATTAAATATGGCCAAAATGAGCTGAAAAACTAACTGTTATAGAGATTTTTCATCACAGGGGTCGACTCATAGGATCGTCCCCTGTATAGGGGTCAACGTCAGGGGTCGACCTCTGCAGTGCAGAACAGAAAGTGATTGTTCTGTATCTTTGACTTGCTCAAATAATAGAGGTCGATCCTGAGATCGACCTCTAGCGCAGGGGTCGACTCATACGGTCGTCCCCTTTGGGTGTGCTAGTCAAAAATAGCGTGCCGTTCAATCCCTTTTGACAGGGATCAACCTGGAGATCGATCTTTTTCTTTAAACTTAATTTTCTCTCAAAATATATATTCAAAAAATATGAAATTACCTTAAATAAATCATAAATCTTCTATTTTTACTCTTGAGACTTTCGAATCAGAACTTGATAAAATTATGATTTTGCCCTTGAAATACAATAAATCTTTTTCCAAGCCAAAATCATTAGTAACCCCCTCAAATATTTTGTAATCATCAAAATTAATTCATGGAGCAATAATCTCTCTCTTTTTGACGATGACAAAATACTTGAGCAAAAGTAAAATATAACATATATAAAGCATTGATTAAGAATTTCAAATTTATGAGGATGCATCACTTAAATATTATAGCTAATTATTTGAATAAAATACATCATGAGTAGTTTGAAGATTAGTTTGAAAATTAAGTATAGGATTATTTCTTTGACAAATTTGCTTATTGTCTGATTTTATTTCTCTACTCCCTCTTTCTGACAACATCAATTAAGATCTTAAGGAGATTTTAAAAAAAAATGAAAAAGACTCCCCCTCACTATAGCAATCATAAAGGATAATTCAATTTGCTCATATAGAAGATATTGCCATTCATAATATTTCATAGCACATATATGAGGCATTTTTCATATCACATAATTAAGACATTTCAATTGATGCCATTCATAAAAATCAATCCAAATGACATTCATAGAAGTTAAAAGCATATATATATATATATCCAAAATATGACTAAAGAGTTATCAGATACATAAGTGTCACAATACGTAAGAGTCAAGTCAAAATATATAGGCCATAAAAAATCATGGGTAACAAAAATAAAAAAAATATAACTATCCATGAGTCAATCAACCAAAAAATACAAAGGCTATAAGTTAGATCCTAGACATAAAAGACTATGCTAGATCTAATAAATATCATGGCTAGAGGCGTCAGAATCAGAAGAGTTAGAGATATGATGAGGAGACTCAAGATCAAAGCCACGGGCACGTCCTCGACCACGTCTACCTCGACCATAGGTAGAAGTACGAGCATGAGCAGAAGGGCGAGAAGGTCCTGGAGCCTAAGAAGATATGGACTCAGCTAGGAGAACAAGACTGATGGTGTCTAATTGTTCCAAAGCCCTCGACATGGACTGCATCAGGGTACCAATCTGAGTAGAGACAGCCTCATTGGTGTCCCTGATCTCTCTCCTCAAAAAATCAAAGCCACTCTCCAAAACACCTCGAAGCCTAGCCACCTCTGCAGATAGGTTGGAGACCTCTGTGATGTCCTCTTGCAGCTGGAGATGGGCTAAGGCTAATACCTGCCTCTGCAAATCTAAAACTCTGTCCGTCAGTCTCAGAATACATCCCTCAAGCTCCTCAAGTCGTGCGGACTGAGCTGTAAGCATCTGAAAGATAGTAGAGACATGAGGGATCATAGTCTGATCTGGAACAACCTGAGATGTCATCCTTTGAGTAAAATTTGAAGTGGCAAACTGTTGGGATAAGATAGAAGCAACCTGCAGAGAAATCAACTAAATCTGATCGTCTGCAAATCTGATCACTGAAGGATCTACTCTACTCCCTGATTGTGGTACAGAAGCATCCCTCTTCATTGACTCTGAGAGACCAGTCTCGTGATCAGACACGAACTGAATATCAGGAGATGCTCTGTGATCATGAGGAGGTGAAGATGGTCCCTCTTCCTCTGCTCTCTCCTCAACACCCTTCGACCAACCACCATCAGTATTTCAAAAATCTATACGGTGCAGTGTGTGACGGTTGATGGTGTCAGAATATGATAATCTGGTGACTGTCTCCCCCTCAAAACAGACTCCGAACCTCCTAAAGACCAGGGTGATGCCATACCATAAGGCAGGTCAGCCTTAGACCTATTTAGGGTTTCTCTCATGGCCTCAATCATCCGAGTAGGAAGGTTCAAGGGGGTCTCGGTGATCACATGGTATATGATGCATATATCCCTACCAGATAAGAGGTCATATCTGCCACTTCTAGGGACAAAAAGTTTGGTTACCATGTGATGCAAAAGTCTCATCTCTACTGAAAGTATCCTTGCTTCTAATTTATTTAAATTTTTAGTAAATGCTCTCCATAAAATAACACTTAGTCCCTCTTCTTTGATTGGGAGCTCCATATGAGTATAACCTTCACAAGGCAAGTGCAAGATTTATCCCAAAAGCAATGGATCAAGAACAATGTTAACACCTTTCACTAAAGACTTTACTGTTCCATTGTAGTAACTTAAATTTAAATAGAACTCTCTGACCAAATCAACATAATTATTTTTCTTCAATAGATAGTAAAACTTTCATCTTTGACTTTTAATTTTTGATCCAATTGAGAATCTTTCTTTTTCAAAAAATTTAAAATCTATGTTCTTCCCGGGTTCTACTTTTTGATTGGAGAGAGGAACCTTACTTGGACTAAGTAGAGACTGTGAAAAAGTTGGAGCAGGACCTGAAACTGGGGTTGGAGCAGGAGAGGGCTTGGTTGCTATTCTTTTTCTATGCACTTCCTCCTTTAACCCACGAGCAGACTTTCTTCTCTGCGGTAGCTTCAATTTGAGAGCCATTTCGTACAAGAGAGACTTGCAAACAGCCTAGAAGACCTAATGAGAGGTAGAGTGGAAAGAATTTTAGAGAAAAAATAAAGATTTTGGAGAGATAGACTACCGGTTTGGAGAAGAGGGTTTGAAGCTAGGGTAAGCTTGATCCGCCCAAATGAAGAAGAAAAAGAAAAGGGATTTAGTTTTTAAAAGGATGATTTGAAGGGGGAAACCCGGTAGGAAGAAAAATTTTAAGAGAATTTTTATGGTTGAGAGAGTGGAGAGGGAGGGGATTTTTGTTTGGCGGGATGAGGAAGACAAAAGGCAAAGGGTCGGCCCATTAAGTAATGGAGATTTCTCAATAAAATATAGTGCCCGATGGGTTTTAATGAAAATTATAAGTTTACCCTAGGATCGATCTCTGGGGGTCGACTCATGGCTAGAAAAATTCAAAAAAAATGATAAAAAATTTTAAAAAAAATTAAAACTTGAGGGAAGGGTATCTATTTAAGAGATTGATCATATGAAGGATAGTTTTGAGCTTTTAAGAAAGGAGAGATGAGGATTGAGCTTAAAATTTAGTTCAATGAATTTTTGGTAAAAAAAACTTGGAATCAGAAAGATACTTAAGCTGATGGATTAAGGATTCCTAGTTCTCTCCTAATTTTATAAAATCTATCTTCATTTAAGGCCTTGGTAAAGATGTCAGTCAATTATTTTTCAGTACATATATAATCAAGAATTATATCATTATTTTGGACATGTTCTCTTATGAAATGATGTCTAATTTTAATATACTTTGATCTAGAGTGCTGAATTGAATTTTTAGTTAGATTAATAGCACTAGTGTTATCTCATCTTATGGGAGTTTCATTGAGTTTGATGCCAAAGTCCTCAAGTTGTTGCTTAATCCATAAGATTTGAGCACAGCAACTTTCGACTGTAATGTATTCGACTTCGACCGTAGACAGTGCCACCAAATTTTGCTTCTTGCTAAATCAAGAGATTAAGTTAACTCCTAGAAATTGATAAGTTTCACTAGTACTTTTTCTATCTAATCTACATCCAGCAAAATCGGCATCTGAATATCCTATTAAGTCAATTGATGAGTCTTTAGAATACCATAATTCTAGAGTTTGTGTACCTTTTAAATATTTAAGAATTTTTTTAACTGTATTTAAATGTGATTCTTTTGAATTTGATTGAAAGCATGCACATAGACAAATACTAAACATAATATCTGGTCTACTAAGAGTTAAATACAATAAAGAACCAGTCATGCCTCTATAAAGTTTTGAGTCTACATTTTTACCTCCTTCATCCTTGTCAAGCTTACATGATGGGCTCATGGGGGTACCAATTGCTTTGGAGCCCTCAATTCTAAATCTTTTGAGTAGTTCTCTTGTGTACTTGCTTTGGATGATGGAGATCCCTTCCTTTGTTTGTTTGATTTGGAGTCTGAGGAAGAATGTAAGTTCTCCCATCATACTCATCTCGAACTCCCCCTGCATGAGCTTAGTAAAAACTTGACAAAAAGTTTTATTAGTCGATCCAAATATAATGTCATCAATATATATTTGTATAACTAAGATATCATCATGATTTCTTTTAATGAAAAGGGTTGTATCTACATTTTCTCTTGAAAAATCATTATTAAGCAAAAATTTACTTAACCTTTCATACCAAGCCCTAGGTACTTGTTTTAAACCATATAATGCTTTGTTTAATTTAAAAATATGATTAAAAAAGTATGATTTTCAAAATCGGATGGTTGTTCTACATATATTTCTTCAGCAATATAACCATTTAGAAAAGTATTTTTGATATCCATTTGGAATAACTTAAAATTCATAAAGCATACATATGCAAGTAAAAGCCTAATTGCTTCTAATCTAGCAACAGATGCAAAGGTCTCATCAAAATCAATTCTCTCTTCTTGATTATAACCCTTTGCAACCAATCTTGCTTTATTCCTATTTACATTTTCATGTTCATTCAATTTATTCCTATATACCTATTTTGTGCCAATTACTGAATAATTTTTAGGTCTTAATACTAAAGTCCATACATTATTTCTTTCGAATTGATTAAGTTCTTCTTGTATTGCATTTATCTAATTATAATCTTCTTCAGCTTCATCTATGGTTTTAGGTTCAAAATGAGAAATAAATACAAAATAATTGTATACACCTCTAAGTGAAGAATGAGTTTTTACTCCATGTGTAGGATCACCAATGATTAATTCTTTGGGGTGATTGTGATCATACCTCCATTCTTTGGGTAGATCATTTGTATCTTGAGGTTGTTCTTGTTGTTTTTCACCTTTATCTTCTTGTTTGTTTTCATGTTCTTCTTCATTTTGGATTGTTGAGTCTTTTAGGGTGAGTTCCTTCATCCCTTCTATAAGAGGATCTACATCATCAATACCTTCACTCTTCCTTGAAGGAAGATCATTAGTCTCATCAAAAAATAACATGTATTGACTTCTCTACTACTAAAGTTCTTTTGTTGAAAACTCTAAAAGCTTTGCTAGAAGAGGAGTAACCAAGAAAAATAGTTTCATCTGATTTTGCATCAAATTTTTTTTAATCTCTCTTTACCATTGTTCAAAACAAAACATCGGCAATCAAAAACATAAAAGAATGCAATATTTGATTTTCTTCCTTTTCAAAGCTCATAGGGTGTTTTTTTTTTAGAATTGGTCTAATTAAAGTACGATTTAAAATATAACATGCCGTGTTAATTGCTTCCGCCCAAAAGTATCTTGGGAGGTTGCTTTCACATAGCATGGTACGGGCCATTTCTTCAAAGATTCTATTTTTTTCTTTCTACTATCCTATTTTTTAGGGTGTCCTAGGTGCTGAAAATTATGGTCAATACCTTTTTCATCATAAAATTTTTCAAAATCTTGATTTTCAAATTCTGTTTCATAATCACTTCGAATATTTTGAATTGAAAAACTTTTTTCATTAGTAACTTTTTGATAAAATTTTAAGAACACATGAAAAGTTTTATCCTTATGTGCAAAAAAAAAAATTCATGTAAAATGAGAGAAATCATCAATAATTATAAAGCCATATCATTTTTACCTAAACTAGTAGTTCTAGTGGGTCCAAATAAATTCATGTGCAATAATTCTAATGGTCTAGAAGTTGAAATAATATTTTTATATTTGAATGACACTTTTATTTGTTTACCTCGTTGGCATACATCACAAATTCTATCCTTTTCAAAGTTTAATTTAGGTAAACCGGTAATCAATTTTTTTTTAATAAGTTTTGAAAATGAATACATGCTAATATGTGCAAGCTTACGGTGCCAAAGCCAACTAGTCTTATTAATTTTGACATTCAAAGCTACTAGTCTTATTAATTTTGACATTCAAAGCTACTAGGCATTGCATGTTTATCTTGGAAAGATCATTCAAATCTATCATATAAACATTACCATATCTATGCCCAACAAATTTAATACCTTCATCATTGGGACTAGTTACTTTGCATAATAAAGATTTAAAAATAACTTTATATCTTTTGTCACAAAATTGACTAATGCTTAATAGATTATGTTTCAAACCATCTACTAATAAAATATTTTTAATATATTTAGAGGGAGTGATACCAATATTACCTATACCGATGATCTTTCCCTTGCTATTATCTCCAAAGGTGACCATCCCTCCATCTTTTGCATCAAGTGTGATGAATTGAGATTCGTCACCGGTCATGTGTCTTGAGCACCCGCTATCAAGATACCATTTTCGATTTGTTTCTTAGGATACAAGACACACCTACATATAAAAATCAAGTTTTGACTTTAGGTATCCAAGTTTTCTTGGGTCCTTTTTGGTTAGTCACAATGGTTCCTTTTGGAACCCATGTTTTCTTCATATTAGAATTTTCAGATTTGCTAAAAAAATATGTATAGGATTTGTGTCCTACTTTACCATATTTAAAGCAAGTAATATTTAAAAACTTGTTGCTTGATAAGTTTACAAAGATATTTTTAAAAAATTTTTATTTCTTTAAAGGGTTGTAGCCAAGACCGGCTTTATCATAAACGGTCTTTTGATTATCAAGTATCATTTGAAGTTTATTTAAACTTAAAGTAAACTTTTCTACTATAGATTTTAACTTAGCAATTTTATTTTTCAAGTTTAGATTTTTTTGTGTCAGGATCAATTTTTTATTTGAAATAATCTTATTTCTTTTAGTAAAGATTGATTCTTTGATTTTAATTCTTTGTTCTTTACCCCTAATTTTTTTAGATCATCAACTAGATCATAAAATACTTCTTAAAGTTCTTCAAAAGTAAAGTCATTAGGAGTTTCAGTGTTTACCTCATTTTTATGTGCCATAAGGCACAAGTTGGCTTGTTCATGTGAATCTTCTTCTTCGGAGCTTGACTCATCACTATCACTCCATGTAGCCACTATAGTCTTTTTCTTGTACTTCTTGGGGCCCTTCTTAAGTTGTGGACATTCAAACTTAAAGTGTCTCGGCTTCTTACATTCATAACAAATAAGAGGTGCTCCTTATCCTTCTCCTTGCTATGCTCTCCTTTTGTAGGTGGCCTCTTCCTTATCCTTTATTTCTTTTCTTCAAAAATCTTTTAAAATTTCTAGTGATGAGGGCTATTTCTTCATCTTGCTCTTCATTTTCTGTTTCATCAGATTTTTCATCAAGTTGAGCAGTGGATTTGAGGATGATTGTCCTCTTCTTCTTGACATCTTCTTCTTGATATTGTGTCATGCTTAGCTTGTGTATCATTAGCGATCCTAGAAGCTCCTTCAAGGATAAAATATTTAGATCTTTGGCTTCTTGGATTGCGGTCACTTTGGCCTCCCAAGTCCTTGGTAAAGACCTAAGAATCTTTCTCACAAGATCGCTATTAGAATAAGACTTACCAAGAATTTTTAGACCATTAATAATATCCGTAAAATGAGTAAATATTTCAGTTATTAATTCATCATTCTTCATTTTAAAGAGTTCATATTTGTGCACAAGTATGTTAATTTTTGATTCTTTAACTTGATTAGTGCCTTCATGTGTTACTTCTAACCTATCCCATATTTTTTAATCGACATGCATGTTGAAATATGATTAAATTCATTAGCATCTAAAGCACAATATAAAATATTCATGGCTTTAGCATTGAGTTGAGCTATTTTTTTGTCAACCTCATCCCATTCTCTTTCAGATTTGGTTGATTCTACACCATCAATTATCTTAGTGGGTGTGTGTGGTCCATTAACTATGATACTCCATATATTATAGTCAAGTGCTTGAATAAAAATTTTCATCCGAGCTTTTCAATAGGTGTAGTTTGACCCATTGAGAAGTAGAGGTCGGTTTGTAGACTACCCCTCGACTAATGAAGCACCAACTTGAGTTGCCATAGATCTTTAGCTCTTTGATGGTTAAATCAAAGTAGGACTAGAGCATCGAGCTCTGAAACCACTTGTTGCTCAGCTATACAATCCAAGAGGGGGGTGAATTGGATTTTTGAAATTTTAAAATTAATTTAGAACCACAAGGATTAAATAATAATAAGCAAGTTATATGTAGTAAGTGATTTAAGTAAAGTGTAGAAATGAGAAACAAGAATGTAAGAAAATAAAGAAATTTAGATAGAGAGCAAGTAAACACACCACAAACAATTAAGATTTATAGTGGTTCGATGCTAACCTTGTACCTACATCCACTTTTCAAGCTCCTACTTAAGAATTTAAATCTACTAAAATGTATTTAACAAGAATACAAACATCGGTACCTCTGACTCTAGCTATCCCAAGATAGAACACTTATTTTTTGGGTGCAAGCCAACCTAATACAATCTGATTCAAAATTCGGATCAACCTATCCAAGTTTTGAAATCCTTCCAAAACTAAAGATTAAGACAGAAACAGAGTATAAGAGTTAAGGATAAAGAAATACAAGTTTAGCTCATTTAATGAGCAAATAAAACTTTAAGTGTACTTTACACAATAAGGAGGAAGCTTTTCTGATTTTTCTCAAGATTGTTGAAGACTTAATGAGCTCTTGAGGAGTTGGTAAACTTGAAACGAAAGCTTCTTTTGCTTGAAGAGAACTTTTTGCTTAGGACTAAAATGAATGCTTCAATCTCTTATCTTATTTCCTCCTTTAAGTACCTTTATATCTTCAATAGATGCTGGAGAGAAGTTTAGACAGGTTTAGAGCCATTGGAGAGCTTTAAATGACTATTAAATACGGCCAAAATGAGCTAAAAAATTAGTCGTTACGAAGATTTTTTTGTCAAAGGGGTCGACTCATAGGGTCGTCTCCTGCACAGGGATTGATTCCAGGAGTCGACCTTTACGGCGCAGAACAGAAAGTGATTGTTCTGTATCTTTGACTTGGTTAGACAACAGAGGTCGACCCTGGGGTCGACCCCTGGCACAAGGATGGACTCATAGGGTCATCTCTTTTGGGTGTGCCAGTCAAAAATAGCACGCCGTTCAGCCCCTTTTGACAGGGGTCGACTTAAAGATCGATCTTTTTTTTTAAACTTGATTTTTTCTCAAAATATATATTTAAAAAATATGAAATTACCTCTAATAGATCACAAATATTCTATTCTTACTCTTGAGGCTTTCGAATCAAAACTTGATAAAATTATGATTTTGCCTCTGAAATACAATAAATCTTTTTCCAAACCAAAATCATTAGTAACCCCCTCAAATATTTTATAATCATCAAAATCAATTCATGGAGCAACAAATATATAAATCACTATGATAATATGAGTCCAACTATATATGAGCCCATATAAGAACCTAACATACAACTAAACCAAAACTTACATAACTTAAAAATTTAAAAGAATAAATATTACATTTTAACAGTTTCTAGTAGAGAATATGGGAGTGACACCGCTATCTATCGATATCGATGCCGGTCGGTGAAATACTGAGCCCCTTAGTCGACGCCAGACTGGACTGTTGCTCCGAATTTGAATAGATCTACATCAAGGTGGAAGGTGACTGCAGGACCTGCTTCTAGTTGGCCCAGCGATTGTTCGAATTGAGCTCCCTCTCTTGCTACCCTCGGCTGATAAAGATGAAGCTAGACTACGACAAGGCGATCGGATACGCCCTCACCGCACCAACGGATACATGGATTTGAGCTTGTGGGAGAGGTTCTACCATCATGGGATCAGGGATCTGAACCTCTATGAGCTGGACTACTGGCCACCGCAGCACAAAGAGGTGAACTAAAGAAGCCTCTCCCTTTCGATGACGGGCTTGATCCGGGGGTGTTTTACTCTGAGGAAGCTTTTCATCCATGAAATCATGACCCAGGAGCACTTCACGAGGTTCTGTCTCATGATGTCTCATCTCAGGGATGTGCAGCTCATGAATAATATGTGATGGAGTTTTCTATACGAGTCATGGTAATGTAGGTTTTTCCCTTTGTGCATATTTATATTTGTTTTGGTAGAACATAGGAGAAAAGTGGATGAGGTTAAGGTTATGATTGAAGATAGAGTAGAATCACTAATAAAATAATATATTATTAATATAAATTATATATATATATATATATATGTATGTATGTATGTATGTATGTATGTATATCCTTTTATGTTAGTGCTAACCATCCGCTTCATATTAGTTTTATTTTAGATTATACTTGAAAAACAAAAGACCTATTTAGATTTTTTTTTTAATTATAAAAGCCATGTGAAAATATTTGTGAAACTAAGAAGACTAAAAATATAATTTATGATACATGAGTAATGATATGGTACATGGATGATGATATGACACTCGATGATTAGACATTTGTAGAAAGAAAATTTTGCAGCATATGTCATATCATCATCTATATGCTACATCATCACCCATATATTACATTATTAAAATAAAAATTTTTGTCCATTATGCTTCATTATAGTACATATGTCATGTCATCTACAAGCATGGATTTCCAAGCATTATATCTCTCCAACTTAATGCCATATCACCTTGGTAGATGCCACGCCATCTCTATTTTGGTAGGTTTTACTATACAAACATCAATTTTTGCCACATAAGTACTAGTTATAGCTAATTGAGATTTTTGGTGAGAAAAGTGATTTAGAAAATAGAGGGACCAAATTAAAATTTTTAGAATTTAAGATACCATTTAAAGAGTCACCCTGAACTTTAGGGACCAAAAATATATTTTTGTCCAATGTATTTTTTTAAAATTCATATTTATTAGAAATTCCTTAGAAAAGGGTTTCTATCACCTTACTCTCTTTTCAGCTTGGGAGGATGAAAGTGCTACTTCTATAAATGGCTACAGATGATACTTAATAAATTAAGTAATGAACAATAATATCTTTTTCTTTTTATTGTTATGTATTATAAATTTTGAAAATTCAAAATCACACATTATGGGACAAGTGACAAGTGTTATAGCCGTTATAATAGCCAATAATAATAATTTTAGTAGAGGTTGGTTTTAATGAAATACTATCATCATTAAAACCTTGTTCAAGAGTTCCATCACTTTTGGCAAATTCGATATCACTTGCATGGACATATACTTAAGAGTTCCATCCCGCACCACAAGTGTTGCTCTATAGTGTAGTTTGTGAAATCTTAAAATAGGGCAACATTACTTGTTTGACAAACATCAAGCAAAGTACACCTCTTATGATTGCCATATATATGGGTCTTGCTTACTAGTTTAAGTGACCAAGATAAATAATCCAGGCAAGCTCTTGATTGCTTTCTTTATTAGAATTATCTTGTAGGTGTTCTACCATCTCTTTGAGTGTAACATACAGTTTCAATAACACCAATATCTTCGAATGATGATTTCTCATAAATAATTACTCTATTGACCATTATTAGCATTGTTTTTACCATTCTAGCAACTAGAGAGGATGTGCAATTTATTTGGAAATACATAGAGTACCAATAGCTTTACATAACATGGTTGTTTGACAATATCATTAGTGTATGACAAAGATCCCATGCCTATACCTGTGGAATCCTTTTCTATACCATTTAAGAAATTATCAAAGTTAAAATCGATCATGTTTGTTCCTATATAAAAGAGTAAATTGCAAAAACCATCCTAATGTTTATGTTTATTATACTTATATCCAATAGGTTGTAAAACCTATACTTATACTTAGGTAAATTAATTGTATTAACAAAACTGTTCACCTCATAGAAAAAGTTGAAGTGCTCTTGAGTGAAGAGGAGGATGCATATATTTTTTTCACATCCTTTGATGGCTGTCATGTCATTTAAAATTACTTTGATCTTTTTTTCTTTGCATGGCATTTAGATCCCATTTAAGATTAATGGCTCCCACATCTTGGCTATCATGTGCAAAATAAGCAAGCACCAAACTCAAATTTATAGGACAATTATACACCTGCCATGCTTTATGGTACATAATATTAGACAGTTATAAAATAATATATGTATAAGAAGAGTGTGGCAAAATGAGAATATTATGATGAATGTTTAGTAATACAAATAAGAATAGAATAAAAAAAATCATTCATAAAAAGATAAAGATAGCACTAATTGATAACAAGAGTTAGATGGTTCGCATATGGGCAACTCAATCTAAGACATACATTAGTATAAAGAGGTGATTTGATATATATAGAAGGAAAGAGGGTAGAGGCATTTCAAAAATCAAATGAAATGAAAAAGTAAGAAGGTCTTGATATCTAAAGTATGGCTCTAAATAGAGCAGAATGGAGGAAAAAGATTTACATATATAGGCAACTCCAACCAATTTGGCATTAAGATAAACTACTTAAGTTTGAGCTTGTTGTCTAACTATAATTTTATATTGGTTAGAGTTGGTAGAAAGGGTTTGACAGTTGATATAAGCATGTAAAATGGAGCCACAAGAAGGCAGATTTTTCAATCATAGAAGATAATTTCTCTGAATGAAGCATATATGCTCTTGAGTTTCTATATTTATGTTGGTGTCATTCTCTTATAGCTATCATCTTTGAATGTGGAAAATTTATCTTATCAATTTTGACCTAACTAGAAACAATCTAGTTTGCAGAATGTTATCAAATCAGGAAAAAGAAGAAAGAAACAACCTGAAACTATAACTAGAAACAATTTTGTTTTAAGAAGAACCTCTTTAGAAACAAAGATCCCATAATCAATGGCTTAAGGAGGGAGATCGGAATATGAAGTTTTTCTAGATCTCAGCAAGCAACCGAAGAAGAAAAAAAATCTCATTCTAGGACAATAAGACGAGGAGACTACCGTAACAAATCAGGCTGACATTGAAAGAATATTCTTTCATTACTACTCTAACCTCGTCGGAACTTCGGAGGAAAGGGGACCCAAGGAAAACTGGGATTGGCTCTATCCAGAAGGCTCGATCGATCTCTGCGAACTTGTAGGCCCCTTAGAAGAAGAAGTAAAGCAGGCAGTCTTTAGCTTGGCATCCAATAAATCACCTAGTCCAAATGGCTTTCCTTTCTCCTTCCAAACATAATGCTGGGACTTACTCAAAACAGATATCATGATGCTCTTCCATGAGTTCTTTAACCATGAAGCTGACTTAGAAAGAATTAACTTCTCTCATATTGTTCTACTTCCAAAGAAGACTTCAAATCACTTTGTCAAGGATTTCAGACCCATTAGCCTGATAAACTGCATCATCAAAATTATCTCAAAGATGCTTGCACTCAGATTAACTCGAATGATTGATACGTTGGTTCCTCTCTCACAATTTGCATTCGTAAGGGAAAGGTACATTTCAGAAATTTCACTATAGCTTCTGAGATAATATTCTATTAGATAAAAAGTTAACATGAAGGCATCCTTTACAAAGTCTACTTTGAAAAAGCATTCGATGACATCCATTGGGCATTCCTTCTCCAACTATTCTTAGCAAGAAGTTTTACCCAATGCTGGTGCTGGTGGATAAAGTGTCTACTAATATCATCTAAATCCTCCATTTAGGTCAATGATATACCAGGTAAGTGTTTCTTGCATAAGAAGGGACTCCGACAAAGAGACCCTCTCTCACCACACCTCTTCCTTCTTATGGCAGATGCACTAGATCGAGTTCTTCAACTGGCAGCTTGGAGCAATCTCATTGCAGGCATAGGCCCATGGCAAATCACCGGACAATTTCAATGCTTACAATTTATCAATGATACCTTTATCTTCTACAGTGCATTACGTAGATATCTAGCAAATTTCAAGTTTATTCTCTACACCTTCGAGCAACTATCAAGTCTTAGAATCAACTTTGATAAATTACAAATCTTGGGCTTGGGCATCATCCAAAACCAAAATCCTGGTAGAACTATTGGGAAGCAAAGTTGCAAACTTTCCTATCAAATACCTTGGCATGTTGTTGCACTTTAAGACACTCAGAATCTTGGATTGGGGCTTTCTACTTGAAAAGGTAGACAAAAAAATGTTAGGATGGAAGGACAGTACACCAATATTGGCCATTCACTTGATCTTAGTTAACTTAGTTCCCTCCATGTTCTTTACAGAGAAAATAAACTAAATGCATATAAAGCCAGCATCTATACTAACCCAAGACCTCATCCAAAGAGACTAGTCAGAAGATATTATTTAGATTCTTTGATTCTGTATAAGTATCCAAAATTTTTTTAATAAATAATGGATGCATGATTAAATACATATCTACATAAATCCTCACATATTCTCCCTGTTTAAATCTTGGTATCTTCATCGAACTAATGGTCCAAAGCCGTGCATTCATTTATAAACACCATGATCAGCCTGCAATCAGCCCCAATGGATTTGTGCTACAATATTCCTTAGTCTATATAGGTTATGGGCTGGATCAACTCTGATATTATTTATAATAATCTAAGACCTGACTTGAAAGGCTAGCCAGATAGTATTATTTGGATTTCTTAGTCCTGTATAAGTATTTAATATCTTTTTAGTGAATAATTAATATGGGACTTAATACATGTCCACACGGATCTTTATAATGTCTATCAAGCTGGGACACCGTTTGTAGACCCAAAAAATTTGGAGGGATGGGAATCACTAGTCATGCACTGCTCAACAAATCACTTCTTTGGAATCTATTCAAGGAGCCAAGGAAACCATGGAGCAAGCTTATCATGGCTACATACTACAAACATCATCCACCCTCACTAAATTCCAAGTGTCTACAAAGAACTGCTACTCCTTTCTGGAGGAAAATCTTAAAAACATTGCATTTGATCCGTGAAATAACAAACCCCATCCTTGGAAGTGGGGAATCAATCTCCTTGTAGAAAGATGCATGGCTCAACAACGAACCTATGGGAAAGAGACTCCCACACCTTTTCATTGCAGCTAGGAATCCGAACATGTTAGTTGCCAAATGCATGAATGAGGACAATCAAAAAATAAAATTCAGCTTGCTGCTCCCTACTCAAGTAGCAGCTGAATACGAGGACCTTAACTCAATCTTACAACACATAGACATCTCAAACAAAAGGGACAATATGACTTGGAAGTGGTTCCAAATACAAAAATTTTCATGCAACCGATGCTATGTATTTCTCATGGATGGAGGGATTAGACCACTTTCAGCTCAATTATCTAGAAATAGAAGTTTTTGAGAAGGTCAAAACATTTCTATGGCTTAAGTTACCATGATCGGATTCTTACTACAGTCAATTTAGCAGAAAGAAATTGGGTGGGTCCCCTGAATTGCATCCTTCGTGACCATCAGTTTAAAACAACAGATCACCTCCAACTTAACTTTGAGTTCTCCAAAGCTTTCTGGAATATACTAATTCAAAAGTTTAACTGGCTAGTAATACCAAATAATCAAGCGAACCTACAGAGAACATGGCGCTCATCGATGTCTAGTCAGGATACCCTCGTCGGAATTGATGCATCATTAGCTACAAGTTGCTTGAATATTTGGAAAGAGCACAACAAAAGGATCTTCAGATTCCATGACTTTCACCCCCAAACTTTTGGCCTCTCTGACGGCTTCACTCTTCCATATCCAGATATCTCAAAACAATAACAACAAAGCCCCTTCACTTCAGCATAGATTAGCTTATCGGACAAGTTGAGCTCAGCCCAAAGGATTGGAATTTTATTTTTAGGCTCGAGCTCGACTCAGCCTTTGGGCCTCCTTTCCAAGCCCAAGCCTGCTCTATGCTAGGCCTTAGGCTTCTGGGCTGAGCCTCGGGCTAACCTAGATGAGGTAAAAGTGAGGAGGCGAGATGTTAGCAAGGAGGTGACTAGAGTCGAGAAGTGAAGATAATGTGAGGAGAAAGTTAAAAGAATGGGATGATGCGAGAAGATGATGATGAGGAGGAGGAGGTGGAGAGGCGGTAAGGCAGTTAAGAGGAGGAAAAAGTCGGGAGGCGAAGAGGTGGTTGGAGCTTGGGAGGTGGGGATGATGCAACTCATGAGGAGACTGAAGGATGTGTTGATGCAAAGAGGTGAGGAGGAGGAAAAGGTGAGGAGGTTGAGAGATGACGAGGAGGTGGCCAAGGCTTGGGATCACGAGGAGGAATCAAAGGACGGAATGATGCAACAAGAGTTACTAGACGGCTACAGTAAGGAGCACTACAACAAAAAGGGGAAATAGCGACGTTTTTTTGCCGACGCTTTTGGAAAGCGTCGGCAAGTTGCGCTGACCTGCCGACGCTTTTAAAAAGCGTCGTCGTTTAACGACGCTTAAAAGCATCGTAAAACTATTCAAGGTCAATGCCGACGCTTTTAGCAAAAGCGTCGTTAAATAAAGAAAATGCCGACGCTTTTGTACAGTAATTTAACGACGCTAAAAAGCGTCGTTAGGTTCGTTTAATACCCCCGATCTCCCGTGCCCTAATCTATCTCCCGCCAGCCCATCGATCCTTTCCTCCGCCGACGGCCGACCCCATCTCTGCCACCGGTAGCGCAGTCGCCGTCCCCCTTTTCTTTTTCCCCATTCTCTCTCGCTCTCCCCACTTTGCCATCGCTTTCGGTCCTTCCCCCTGTCGCCGACGATCGCCGGCGCCGACTTCTCCTCTCGTTTTTTCCTCACCGCTGCTCGATCCCGTCTACGATCGTTCGATCCCGTCTCTGATCCCTCTAAGGCTGTCCTTTCCGCTTCTCGAGCTCTTCCTCTTGCCGGCACCGGCGCTTTCTCGTCTCTCCGAGGTTTGATCTCTTCTTCCCTTCGATTTTTTTCTCTCTCATGTCTAGTCTCACCCCTTGACCGGAACCCTAACCCTAATTTACTTCTTTCTTGGTCGGCTGTCATGACTACCCGAAGGTCTCCAACAACGACTCCCCGGCCTTCAGCGTCTGAGAATTGAGGGGTGCCCCAACCTAGAGAGACAATATGCGAAAGGAGGCCGGTATTGGGACCTGATCTCACGCATCCCCGATATCGGAACACTATCTGAGATTAGGAGCAACTTCAGCACATTCCCTCCTTCCTTTTCTTGCTTTTGAAGACCATCTACAGTTCAATATCATCCAGTCCTTTTTAGGTACAATCCTCTCTCTCAAATAAAATGGAAATTAGTGAGTGTAATTATTTATCTTCCCTCACATTCTTGTTTGGAAATGGCAATGGTTTCGGGGCTCTTTTAATGAAGCTTCCAAGTACGTAGGGGGCATCTTCATTTGCTTACGAGTCCTGTTAATTAGTAGTTTGAATCTCCTTTCTTTATTCAAATTTCCAGCATGTAAAAAGTGTGTTTTGAAATGTAATGGAGTTTATTTAATTTTCTCAAAATTTATATGTCCTTGCATGTATTAAGTTCGGATAATCTATCATGTCAAACCCAAGTTCAATTCAATAAATTAATTTTACTCAGACATGCATTATGGTGATTGATCTTATAGGAACATTCCTTTTACTAAGAGAGACCAAAAAAAAAAGAGGAAACCAAAGGCATATAAGATCGCCTCTATTTCCTTTGTCCCATGCTATCCTTACCTACAAACCTTGAGATGAGTTTCGGAACCTCAGCTTTGTACTGATTACACAATCAATACCCTTCTACTTGATCATTATTTGACCAACGTTAATATGCTTGTTGGTAACTTGATCCCAAGTGGATTTAATTCGATCAACACCTCTCTTTGTGTTATCAGCTGGCTGGCATTGTACTGTGCTACCACAGCCTTCAAAGTTTCATGAATAATTGAAGGCAGAACCCTCTCATTATAGTTCTCTCCCAGAGTTCGATAGATTGTTGGTAGCTGGTCCGCTAGGGGTCTTGTAAGAACACGAAGACCGATCTTCACCTAAAAAATATAAAAGATTCCAATCTAGTTTGTATGTCCTTATTTGACATGTATTTATGGTTGAAAGTGGCTTTGTTTGATTTGTATGGTCTAATGTCCACATACTACTGATCAGTCCAATCAAATGACACTTGTTTTTTTTTTCCTTGTGGCTCTTAGCCTAATGCTAGCGAGATATCAAGCTTTTCATTTATCAGATTAGACTTCATTTTGTTGTGATTGAAAAGTTAAATATCTTTTCTGTTATATGGAGATTATGAGCACATGGTGCATAGTTTTCTATATCATTGTGAAATATTCAAGTTGGTTGATAATCTCTCATTAAATTGTAGTATTAGTTGCAACTTTTTATCACAGAAATGGCTAGCAATAATTTTAAAATGCATGCTAAGTAGATTTTCATGGGTGTTTTTGTGATGGTTGTGAATTTAATGCCAGGCAATGTTAATTATGAATTAATTTTAAAAAAAATTGCATTCCATAGAAACGTAGACCCGTCTTTTGATTAATGTACATATTCTATTGTATCCGTACATTTATTTATTTTTGTACAGATAAAAGAATTATGTACATTGATCAATTGATTGTCCAGTATGGACAGTTTGGAAAATGTGAGTAATTCTATAGGTCATTACCATAATCAAATGGTATGCTGAGGGTTCGGAAAAAATTTTGGATGATATTTTTCTTTTGTTCTTCCTATACGGAAGAACTAAGGGAAAATGCTGCCGAAATTTTTTTCGACTCTTGTTGCATATCATTTGATTTTTGTAATTGACCTATAGAATTAATGTATTTTCTGAATGGGATAGGACCTTCTTTACCTATTAGTTGAAAATAGCAAGCATTTACTATGTAAACTTTATTTAGCTGTTATTTTTTTGGATTTTATGAAATGACTGATATTTTTTACTCATTGCATTAATATAGATTGTATAATTTTTTTTTATTTTTAGATAAATTGCAAGTTCGGTCAGTTTTATCGTACAATGGACAAAAGTTGGATAAATAAACCAAGGAATAGTAAAGAATATTTAGATGGAGTTCATGACTTCATTAAATTTGGTATGGAGAAAAGTAGTTTGAATGGAAAGATTTTATGTCCATGTCGGAAATGTGTAAATAGTTCTTCTTTAGATCCACAAAATATTGAAGAACATTTGGTATGGAATGGTTTTTTAAGAGGTTATACCGACTGAATTTTTCATGGAGAATCTATGTTGCCATCATCATGTAACCAACCCCTGACTCATTGCGGATCCACTAGCCTAGAAGACAATTCTGCAAGAGATGATGATATAAGGGGTTTGATCACAGATGCTTTTGGATTTGATGTTCAAAATTTAGGAGAATCCAGTAGTATACAAGAAACAGTTGGGATGTTTGATGGATGTACGCATACGGAACGTATGCATGTTGAAGAGCCCATACATACATCTAATGATGAGACAGCTCGTTATCACACCTTAATGAAAGATGCAGATGAAGAATTATATCCGGGTTGTACAAAATTTTCTAAGATTTCTTTTCTTGTTCATTTATTTCATATAAAATATTTGAATGGATGGTCTGGAAAGAGTTTTACCATGCTGCTCAAGTTATTAAAGGATGCATTTTCAGAAAGCACTCGTTTACCACCATCGTATTATGAAGCCAAGAAAGTAGTAAAGGAATTGGATCTTGGATACGAAAAGATTCATAGTTGTCCGAAAGATTGTATGTTATATCGGGGTGAAAATGCTAATCAAGAGTCATGCAATGTATGTGGATCTTCAAGATGGATAACACAAAAAGAAGATCGAGATGATGTACTGAATGAATTGGATGCAACGCGGAGTAAAAAGAAACCGGCCAAGGTATTGCGTTACTTTCCTCTTATACCTAGATTGAAAAGGATTTATGCATCATCAAAAACAGTTTCATCAATGAGATGGCATCATGAAGGACGTACAAAGGATGGAATGTTGAGACATCCAGCAGATAGTCTTCAATGGAAAGCATTTGATGATAGGCATCCTGATTTTGCCTCTGATGTTCGCAGTGTTAGGTTTGGCTTAGCTTCTGATGGCTTCAATCCATTTCGGACCCTGAGTTCTACCTACAGCACTTGGCCAGTCGTTTTGATACCTTACAATTTGCCACCGTGGATGTGCATGAAATAATCATCACTTATCTTGTCAATGGTTATTCCAGGAGATAAGGGTCCAGGCAATGATATTGATATTTTTCTACAGCCTTTGATAGAGGAATTGAAACAGTTGTGGGAGGGTGTTGATGCATTTGATACTTTCAACGGCCAAACATTTAAACTACGGGCAGCTTTGTTATGGACTATTAATGATTTTCCAGCATATGCCAATTTATCTGGCTGGAGTACAAAGGGACGGGTCGCATGTCCTTGTTGTGGAGATTCAACACATTCAATTTGGTTAAAACATGGAGGTAAATTTTGTTACATGGGACATCGTTGATGGTTGGAAGCAAATCATCCGTTTCGATTTCAGAAAGATTTGTTTGATGGTACTATAGAATTGAGATGTGCCCCTATTCCACCTTCTGGAACTGATGTTCATAGACAAATGGATGGCATGAATTACAGCTATGGTAAGCACTCAAAGTCCTCTAAAAAAAGAGGAAGGGATGATGTTGAAAGCTCAGTGCACGAAGGGTTACCAGAGGAAGTCAGTATCAGTACTATAGATGCAGAGTTGTTTCAAGATCCAGACAATTATTTTGAGGATGAAAATGAGGAAGATACACAGATAGCATCTACACAACAGCCAAGTAAACATTTATGGAAAAAACAAAGTATCTTTTTTGACTTACCTTATTGGAAACATAATCTTATTCGGCACAATCTTGATGTCATGCATATAGAGAAGAATGTTTGCGATAATTTACTTGGAACATTTTTAAACCTTGATGGAAAGAGCAAAGATAACATGAAGGCACATCTTGATTTAAAAGAAATGGGTATCCGACAGGAACTTCATCCTAAAATACTTGCTAATGATAGAATTTATGTGCCTCCTGCATGTTACACAATGTCTGCTCGAGAAAAGGATAATTTTTTGGGAGTTTTGAAAAGTATCAAAGTACCCGATGGATATGCATCGAATATTTCACGATGTGTGCATCTAAAGGATCGAAAACTTTCAAATCTTAAAAGTCATGATGGTCACATATTGATACAAGATATTTTTTCAATAGCTTTAAGATCGTCATTGCCGAAACAAGTTGTTACAATTGTACTTCGATTATCGTCATTCTTTAAGGCATTATGTTCCAAAGTTATTGATCCTCGGAAACTTGATCAGTTAGAATCGGATATTGCAATTACACTTTGTCAGATGGAAAAAATTTTTCCTCCTGGATTTTTCACTATTATGGTACATCTGCTCATTCACCTAGCTTCAGAAGTTAAAGTTGGTGGACCGGTACATTATAGATGGATGTATCCTATTGAGAGGTATTATTACAAACCTTAAATCTTTTGATAATTTTATTAGAAACAACAGCATACTGATATTTTAATAAATATTTAATTCTTGAAGGTATCTTGTGCGTCTTAAAGATTATGTGCGAAATAGAGCCTATCCCGAAGGCTCGATTGCTGAAGCATATATTGCGGATGAATGTTTGACATTTTGTTCAAGATATCTTCAAGGTGTAGAGACTATTTTTAGTCGACCTCAACGGCATAATGACTTTGTGGAGAATGCAGAACTGTATAAGTTCTTAACTGCTGGAAAATTCTTGGGAAGAGGTGAAGGTATTGTACTTGATCAAAAATCCTTAGCACAAGCACATCATTATGTGTTACTTCATAGTGACATAATATCTGACCATCGCAGGTTAGTATATTTAAGGAATGACATCAAAATTTAAATTTTATATTAGATATAATATTCTAAATGATATATTTATATTTTATGCAGTGAATTTTTAATTTATCAGAGACGAGCCAATCATAACATTCGTCCTAATGCAAGGATTGAACAGCGATGGTTGGTCGAGTTATTCCCTATGTGGCTTTCGAATCAGGTATGATTTATATTTAATTATGAGATATATTAATTTTTGATACATATTTAATATTAGATAACTCAACTGCACTTCGTCATATCATTTTTTGTTAGGTATCAAAGATGATGGAGACAAATAATTCAGATGAACTAATAGCTCTTGCTCGAGGACCTAACAAGATTGTGAATAGATATAATGGTTTCATAATTAATGGCTTTAAATTTCATACTAGAGAACGGGAGAAATTTAGAAAAATACAGAATAGCGGTGTTATGGTAGAAGCGGATGGAAAATCCTATTATGGTGCACTTAAAGATATCTATGAGTTGGATTATTATGAAAAATTTAAAGTAGTACTGTTTAGATGTGATTGGATAGACATAAACTCACCAAGGGGTTTGAAACAAGATGCAAATGGATTTATACTTGTAAATTTTTCAAGGTTGATACACACTGGTGTGTTATTGAAGGATGATCCATTCATTTTTTCATCTCAAGCTCGTCAAGTATTTTATGTACAAGACGCAAAAGATAAAGATTGGTTTACTGTCATCAAAACAAAACCTAGAGACTTATATGATATGGGAAACCAAGTGGAGGATGATGACGATGACACTTATACACAATGTATGCCCTACAATTTTGTGCCAGCTGATGATTTAAATGCTACGACGATGTTGGTTAGAACAGAATTCGAAGAAAACACTACTGCTTGATTGTTACTGGTAATAATTATTTATGATGTATATATTTTGCATTAATTATTGTGTTATTTTACTCCATATATTAACTGATTCTACCTTTTATTTATATAAATGCTAGGTGACATCATGCGTCGCAGGGGACGATATGCTGGTGTGCAGTTCCAGTTTTCACAGACAGAGGCCGGTACGTCTTCTTCAGCACAGCAGTCTGAGGCCAGTTCAGCTGCACAGCATTCTGAGCCCTGTCCTTCATCATCAGCACAGCACGATCCTCCTGTTCATTAGTCAGATGATGAGATACACGTGCAGGGTATATATTGTCTTTCATGTAATTTTTTTTTATTTCATTTTATGTATATTTATGATATAGTTACTTTTATATACTTTTTGCAGACGGATCCGGGAGAGTACGCCCCAGACGCGGACCACAGTAGTACGAGATGTGTGGCAGATGCGTGAGGGCGAGAGGATTATTGTGGAGTGCAATCAGCTAGGTCAGCCAATTAAGAAAGCTGCCTGCTTATGACTTCATTTTTGGGGACTGTTGCTCGGAGGCCTCAGCTATGTCCGTTGGGCTATGCAAAATGGAATGACATGCTTCCAACGTACAAAGTTGAGCTCCTCCGAGTTATAAAGGTAATGAATTGATGTTCATACTGTATATTAATTGTTAATCATTTATATAATTTATTTCATTTAACTTTTTTTTTTATAGAGCAAGTTTGTTCTCCCTCCATCCACTCATGATTTTGTAATGAAGTCTCTCAACCGCAAATGGAAAGAATATAGAGCACAATTGAAGAAGGACTATATGAGACAGGGTATGACAGAGGAGGAGGTTGCTAGGAATTATCCTCCTGATGTACCCCCTCATCAGTGGATGGAGTTGGTTCATTATTGGTTCTCCGAGAGGGCACAGGTATATTATCTGTTTATTATCTTTTTTTCCTAAATATTTTATAAAAATATTGATTTTTATTATATATTATATATATAACAAGTTCTTTACTTTATTTTACAGACTTATTCTGCTATTGGTAGAGCTGCACGAGCAGCTCAGTCTGTTCCTCATACATCGGGGTCGAAGAGTTATGCACGACTCCGACAGGAGTTTGTATGTTCCTTAAACTTTCATAATTAACTTTTAATTTTTATGTTGAAATATTTATATAACTAATATCATTATGTATCGTGGACCATGTCTGTATCATGATACTCATATATTTTTTTAAATTATCATAACTGTTTGCTTAAAATTGAAATTATTTGTGTAGGAGGATGAGCATGGGAGGGAACCCGACAAGTGGAGTTTTACCGGATGACTCATACTCATCAGGATGGTACTTTTGTTCGAGATGAGTCGAGAGATTTATATGTACGGCATTATTAATATTATATTTTTTGCAATGATTTAAATTTAATTTTGTTAGCTATTAATGTATAACTCTTGTTTTCAAAAAAAATACAGGAGAGGGCTACATCTCTCATTGCGGAGCGTGACGACGAGTCCGTAGCATCTACGCAGCAGAGCCGTATCGAGGCCGAGGTATTCACAGAGTTGATGGGACCAGAGCGCTACGGCCGAGTGAGGGGTTATGGAGTAGGAGTCACCCCCACTCAGTTATCTGAGGTTAGTAGATATACGCAGCATGCTGCAGCAGATGCTCAGGATTCACGCGTTCGCAGACTCGAGGCGGAGATACAGGAGATTAGACAGAGTCGTGCCGCTGAGATGGAGGAGATGCGACAGAGCCGTGCCGAGATGCAGGCCATGAGGGGACAGATTGATCGCCTTACATCTTTATTAGAGATGTATGGTTCATCTCAGGTAAACACATAATATTAAATATATATTTTTGTATTAATTTAATGATTTATATATTTTATTTATAGATATGCAAATCATGCTTTTGATATGTTTTTTGTAGGCTCCTGGCATATCAGGCACCCGTCGAGATAGTGGCACGTCACGTGGAGACAACGACGACCATCCGCCTGCAGATTGATATTATTTTATTTTTATTATATTTTTATATTTATTTATATTACTCTTGATTGTAATGGACGATTAGTACTTTATTTTTATTTATATAAAATATTATCTTTTGGTTTGATTAAATTTTCTATTTAAGTTTGCTTTTGATGTGAATGATGGTGATTGTACAGGTGTGAATGTGAATGTGGTGATTGTACATGTTTATGTTCGAATAATTGATATGATTTCGTACAGGAATGTATTGTATTCTTTTTTTTTTTTTAGATAATATCTGTATTTTTTTTTCCTCTTAAAACCTTTAACGACACTTATAAGCGTCGTTAAAATTATTTTAACGATGCTTATAAGCGTCGTTAAAGACAAAAAGCCGACGCTTCGAAAAGCGTCTTGGTAGACTGTATGGTCACGCGGGGTCATTAACGACGCTTTAAAGCGTCGTTAAATTTGTCTTTTGCGATGCTTTAAAGCGTCGTAAATATTTACATTAACGATGCTTATAAGCGTCGTTAAATTTGTCTTTTACGACGCTTTAAAGCGTCGTAAAAATTTACATTAACGACACTTATAAGCGTCGTTAAGACAAATTTAACGACGCTTTAAAGCGTCGTTAATGTAAATATTTACGACGCTTTAAAGCGTCGTTAAAAAATAACGACGCTTTTAAAAAACGTCGGCGCTATTCGTCCCCACTCTTACATAGTCGACGCTTTGCCGACGCTTTTCAAATATCGTAAAGCGAAATAGCGACGCTTTAAAGCGTCGTTAATGACCATTAATAGCGTCGTTAATGACCATTTTTTCTGTAGTGGAGGAAGCTAGAGGATGGGGACATTGGAAAGGAGAGCATGTCGGGAATGGGATCCGAAGCCTCAACGAACCAAGAAGACTCGAAGTGGAAGAGGATTTTTGGGATCCAGGGAATAGGATGTGGGTTTGGATCAGGTCTGAGTTAGGTCGAGATAAATCTATTGGACTGAAAATAATGGCCAACGTCTGACCGTCGGGGTCGGGTGGGCTGCCCACTATATAACCAGGTCTACTCACAGGGTCGCCTCAGCAATCGGGGTCTTCAAAGGGCAGGAGAAGGGAAACAAAATTAATAGCATGTGATGGGTGGGCCCCATTTTAACGTGGGAGGTATGTACCATATGCGCACATCCCGCATTTATTTTGAGAGCCATGCACGTCCCAAACCGCTCATGGCTAAGCCATCCAAGACCTGGCACAGATAGGAGTAATCCGCCTGGTACGGCTACTCTCTCTCTCTCTCCTCTCTCTCTCTATTTTTATTATTTTTATTTTGTTATGTTTGGTAAGGAATAGATCCGAAGCCATATTATAGCTAGGGTATTAAAGGTTAACAAACCACCCAGGGAACAAGCCACAAATGTATAAAGCAAAGGTGGAATAAGGTATTACAACATAACATAAGGAGAGGAAATATATAGTCAGTATAAACCAGTAGGTGGCCAGCTGATCAAGAGAGAATTTGAAGAAGTGAACCCCTAGCCAGCTGGATCAGAAAATCCGATATTCAGGATGAGATTGAACCAGCCACTTGGAGAACCTGAGTGGAAAAAGACAGCCGGAAACAAATTATTGCAATAACAATATAACAGGCCAGGAGTAATCTGTAAATGCTGGACACGTAGATATAGAAGCCTCCCAAGAGTCTAGGGTATGCCTACATTGTAGTTCACCAAGATTGCAAGCAAGACAGCAGATCTAGCAATACTTCCACATAGAATAGAGACAAGAAACCCTTGGAGTGCCAGGGAATCTGAACGTCCGTGTCAGGAGAAATTATTGCATGCATGGTGCGAGTGAACCAGGGCAATCGGGAATTGATGAAATACAAGGGGTATCGTGGCGTGTTATCCACCGTGGGATTTCGCATGGTCCAATTGCACTGCTCATGCAGTACGGAGGCCGTGGGCAGAGAGAGGCCCGGCTTGAAATCATTCTGTGGCCATTTCTCAACGGTTGAATAATACAGTTCCAGCTAGTCAGCAACATTAACAAACACCCCCCCCCCCCCCCCCCCCAAACACCCCCCGGGTCCACAACCCCCAAAAAAAAAAAAAAAAAAGGAAAAAAAAATAGACAAACCAGCAATAAAATTTTGAATTGGGCTTTCCTGACTCTTACATCAGAGGAAAAAAAAATTTAACTCAAAACAAATCAAGGTACACCAGCAGGTACCTTCCGAGCATATTTACAAAATAGTTGGTTCCAGATTGGTGAGGACAAATTTAATTACAGACATGCACAGCCTGCTAGGATTGACATCTTTGAGCATTGTGTAGGTCCTCTGAATCCCTGCTTCATATATATATTCTTTGGAAATTTGCCACCATATTATCATAACCTATTATGTCATTCAGAATTTCTTAAGACCGAATTATTTAATGACAGTATTTCAATATAAGGATAAAGCAGCAGCCCACCATTTCAGATGTTAGAGATGTTCAGGATCGATTATTTTTTCAGTAGAACATGACCCAAAGGCTTCATTGATACATAAAATTCATCAGACATACCAAATATCCAGTGCTGCAGCACAAAATAATAAACAGCAGCCTGAACTCAAAATATAAGACAAAAACACAAAGCAACAAGAGATAATTGTTTAGATCATCTGCTATACAAAACAGGACCCATGGAATAGGTATAAGTTGATATAATAAATGGTTCCACTGACATTTGGCTGAAAAAACATAGAGATGAAGTACAAGCCAATAGGATGGAGATATTTAGTGATCTGTAATAGAATAAGCAGCCAATCTGGTCGACATAAGAAGTTAATTGGAATTTCATCCTAAACCAAGTATTAAGCTTTGGAGGATTGATTTGTGTCACGCCCCCGATCCGAGATTGTGAATCGAGGGTCATGGCAACCACCGCATACTCATAGAAAACTCTTTCCATAAGCATGCAAGGTATCTTATCATACTATCCTAAAACAACAGCGGAATAATTAGTCAATAATTTAAATTCAAAATATAACGATATAAATTTCTTCTTTAATATCTCAATAAATTCAACAACGATTCATAGGTCTTACACCAAATTCAATAAGACTTTCAACCTAAAATAAAAGTATAAGGATTCTGCTTCTGATCACTCTTCCATTCATATCTTGTATCATCTTAATTCCTCAATATCTGTAAAAATAGTAAAATAGAAGGTAATGAGCTAGACAGTCCAGTAAGCAATGATCACTTCTCAACAGATGTCATCAGGCATTTAAGTAAATAATTATTTATATAAAATAAGCATATAGAGTTCATTAATTCGAAATCAATTTTCAATTATGCAATATAATTCATGCCAAATTTATTTTTTTTTCGAAAATTCAAGTTTCTTTCGAGATTTCAATTTCTTTCGTTCTTAAATTCTTTTCGTCAACCATGAGCTATGACCATATTTTTCTTATGGCAGAGTCATAACATCATGTATCTTCTTGCGGTGAGCTGCGAATCATCTGGCAGCAAAATCTTTCGGAACCGCTGGTCTCTCTGGCGGTTTGTCGCTGGTCTCTCTAACGACATGAACCCTCAGGACAAATCAATTGCCAACGTATATGCCCCCATTGGCAGGGTCCTTTACATAGTCAGGTTGTCAATTTATAATGTTTCTTATATCATAATTCTTCATAAATCATATTTCATATTCTAATTTCGTTAATAAAACATATAATCATGTAGTATCGAAATCAATCAATATAATACTTCATGAAATCAATATGTTCAATCATACTTCATCATAACATTTCAAATAAGATATTTTCATAACAAAATACCATTCATCCAATTCATGCATCGTTCACAAATCATGTCAGAAAAATATATTATAATTTATCGATAAATCTAGAAAAAGTGAAACATTACTTACCTCGAACGTATTCTAATAAACCCACATAATTCTATAAATTTTTCTTTCAAAAATTCTGTTCGTAGATCATATCACGATATCCCATGATCAAACATCCACAATCCTATACAGAATCAATTTCAATAATTAGAAAGAATACGAATACCATATTTCAACAGTTAGATTGGGTCCGATCATCTAATTTCATCTAATCAAAATCTAATTAGGACCTAAATGATCCAAAGTTTGACTATCAGATCAAATCGGATTCGAAGTGATAGGACCGAGATTTCTTCATCGATTTCATAAAATCAAGTGGAGAGAAAAAATCAGAGGAGAGAGAATTCATAAGGTACAATTCGAATTGATCAGATGACACAATCCAACATTACGATTGGTCCAATATCTCGATTGGTAAAATCAACATGATCAAATCAAGTCATGGCTAGATCGAAATCATGGATGATCAAATCTAAAGATTCATGGTCTGATCAAGGTGGATGCAGTACGCTGTCTGACAATCATGGATCAGGATTCTTCATTAGATCAGAAATATTAAAAAATTTTTTCATTCACTAATCTTTTTAAAGAGAGAATCAATCAAAGAGAGAATATTTAGAGAGAGAAAATTTTAGAGAGAGAAAATTTTAAAGAAAAAAAAATCATCTTGACTCCTCAGACGATATGATTCAACAAATCCGATCGATCAGATCATGCTAAGATTATCATGTAGATAATTTA
This sequence comes from Elaeis guineensis, assembly GCF_000442705.2. Taxonomy (NCBI): domain Eukaryota; kingdom Viridiplantae; phylum Streptophyta; class Magnoliopsida; order Arecales; family Arecaceae; genus Elaeis; species Elaeis guineensis. Next base: position 1,562,816 of record NW_027332428.1, read on the forward strand.
ATAAAATCATGAGAAATAAAATCTAAAATACCTGATCTGATCAAAGTGGATGTCGGTGTACCGTTCGACGATCACAGATCAAAATCCATCACGAGGATCATTTAAATTCATCATCATTCTTCTCAAATTCTAGAAAATCTTAGGAGAGAGAAATAATCTAGAGAGAGAAAGTTCAATTTTAGATAGAGAAAATACTAGTTCAAGCTGAAGAGAGAGAGGGAAGAGAGAGAAAACTTTCTTTCTCATATTTTATTATTTATATCATTATTATTAATTA
>NW_027332429.1:0-15000 GCF_000442705.2 Elaeis guineensis
AGCCCCCTTTTTTGAGCATCAAGTTACTTAAGGCATTAACCCTCCTTTTTATGTGTGTCAAACCCTTTGGGACGTGTAATATCTTGAGGCATCCGACCTTTGATGTAATCAACCCTCTTTTGGGGTGTCCACTCTTTGACATGATCAACCCTTGGGTGTTAACTCTTTGACGTGGGATTTGAGGGATTAGTTAGTTGGGATTTGACATATGCTAGCATGCTTATAGCCCTCTCTAGTATTTTATATAAATTCATAATCTTGTCCTAGATAATGATTTTCTAATTGTATGATCCGTTAGATTTTACATCTAGCTAGCAGTAGGTCCAAGCTCATGTCCACCTAACTTGAGTAAAACTCTTCTAATTAACTATGCTCCAAAACATGTTAAGCCCAAGTGCATTAATTAATTCGAACTCTTTTAATTAATAACTGAATTAAACTTTTTAATTCATGGGAGCCTACAAGTTTGATGTCTAGCAATGTGTTATGACTATTTAGAAGATGTAAAATTTTGGTGGAATAACAAAATAACATTTTATGAAAAGTTACCACAATTCAATCCTTCGATCATACATCCCAAATAAGCTATAGGTATAAAATCATGTCGAGCTCAAATACTTATCCATATGTATCTCGATTGATGATGATAAATTGGTTGATAAAATATTAGAAACTATTTCTAATTTTTATCCTACTTTGTTCAAAGATTTTGCAAGTCATCATCTTTGTTGGGTTTTGGTGGCACAGTGAAAGAAGTGGTTAGGTGTTTAAAATTTTTATTCAAAATACCTGATGCACCGAAATCTTAATGCCTAGAAATCCTTGACTATATCAGTCAAAGTACAATAAATATAAATTAGGATAAGAAGAATACCTATAGCACTAATTTAATTTTCATGAGGCATCCAATGTCTGTCCTCCAATGGTGATTCACAAAAAAATTGAATCAAAGACAGCGCTCCTCCTCCACCTTGCTTCAAGAGTTCTAGCCCTTAGAACAAGACTAGCCTTGTACAATTTAGGTTTCTCAAGAACTTGACTCAACCCTCTCAGAATTTTCTCTGAACTTATGATTCTTTTTCTTTAAAGCTTTTCCAACCTTTGTTAGGACTAGATAAGGCTTTGTCTTAAATCCAAAGCCTTGTCCTAAAACTAAGATTGGTTGTAAGAAAGAAGGGAGAGCTATGGAGAGGAAAATAAAAACTCGATTTGAATGCCTCGGACACCCAGTGCCCAGGCCTTTTTATAGCCACCAGAGGGATACCAAAAGGGAGGAACACATCTCACAAAAAAGTCTTATCTAATCTGATTATTAGAGATAAGAGTTTCTTCGAGCAGAAGGACTCTTATCAATAATACGTCAATCAGCACCCTCACCTATGCGCATGACCAGAGAAGGGATGTTTTCACATCCATTCTCAAATCAAAAAAATCCCAAAAATCCACATGGATAAGGGACTCATTTTTGATTCCAAAAAAATTGATAAGGTGATAAGAGTCTCACAGAAGGATGTAATCCTAGCACCTCTTCACATGAGTTATGTCATCACATGTGTGCGTATGCAAGAGAAGTTGTGGCATTTGTTTGGCCCTCTGATAGATCTGAAAAAATTCTAGATAATTTACCAAAAAATAGATGATCAAATATAAATATTATTAAAAAAAATCATTCCAATTTGAATGAGTTTGATTAGGAGAAGGACTCTCCAAAACATGAGGAAATGTGATGCTTCAATGTGTGTGTGTGAGAGACCCTTCTCGTTTCTAATTTTTCTCCACCCCATAATTTCCAAAAAAATCCATCTCATGCTTTGAGATGTGAACCAGAGGATGAAGGTGATGTGGCTATCACAGCACTTAATCCATACCAGAAAGATTTTTCTTCTGTTCACGCCAATGTGCGCATGGCAAAACCTGTTTTGCACCAAGAGTCCTTCACAACTTGGACTCTTGATTTTTGGCATTGACATGGGATGTGGCACCTTATTTTGGGCTGCTTCTAAGTGGCATGATCGACCCAAATACCCACCAAATTGGGCTAGCTAATTAGCAAGGGATGAGACCAAATTGATCTGTTAAGAAGCTAAGATTCTACACGTGCTAACATGCTTACTGAGAACCCTGACTGAATCCAAAATTTCAATCAACCTTATTAAAAAGGTTCTTGATAATTTTATATGTGTGTGATCCATTGGTTCCACATCTAGCCAATAGTAGGTTCGAGTGCAAGTTGACCTAATTTGATTAGACTTTAATCTAATCGATTTAGGTCCAATCAAGCTAACTGAAGCTCAACAATTAGAATCCTTTCTAATTGATGATCGAATTAAACTCTTTAATTGATCAAATCTATAAGTTAAGATTGACATCTAGCAATGTACCATAATATTCAGAAGATATAAAATTTGATAGAAATATCATATATATCCTTTAGTGGGAAGTTACCGTGTAATTCAATCCTTCGATCATCCTTGCACCCTGAATATATTCTGAGTATGAAATTATGTCCAACTCAAACACATATTCATATTGATCTTAATTAACCAATGATGATTTTGATGATGAAGCATTAGAAACTCTTTCTATTCTCCTTCCTGCTTTTGGCCAAAAGATATTTTTTGAATAATCTAGAAATGAGAATACATAGGATGTGATCTCCTCTTACTAGGAGTGATCGATTTCATGTTGACCTACTCATAACCTCATATACACTCCACCATATCTAGAATACCCCATATATGTCTTAATACCATGCTTGAGTATGAACCAAAATATGGGTTCATGTGCATAAGGTTCTATAGTGATCTCAGGTTTAAGGATCACTTGCACAACTTTCACTTAGAGAACCATTTTTAATATGCAAGTAAACTATAATGTTCTTTTTATCGAGTCAATTTAGTGAACTCATTTCAAATGAGCACCCATATTTTGTATTAGTATCCTATACACAAGTGGCTAGTGAGATCTGCCACCCCTCCATCGAGTATATATAGGATGTGCCAGTCTATCCAGAATATTGATCTCTGACTTAATGCTCCTACAATCAAAATATTTAAGATTAAGATTTTAAAATTTATCTCCCACTAGCATGACCCATTCATATCTCGTAAACCCATTGTTCTAATCTTTGAGGTTCATCATAATCTTAAACATAATAAGATACAGCTAGAATAATAAATCAATACCTCATTTTATTATCAAATAATAATATCATTACATGAGTTAAAAAATTATAAAAAAAAATTTCATCATAACACACTTACGATAGGCTTATAGGGTACTCTTATTTCAATCTTTCACTTGCACTAAAGTCAATTGTCTTTATATTTAATCCCATACAGTCAAGATGACGATCAAATAGCTATTATAATATAACTTTAGTGAATTTATCTGCTACATTGTTCTTTGTATCTACTCATTCAAGGATAATATCTTGTCTCTTATAATTTCTCGAACGGGATAGAAGTATTTGAGGATGTGCTTGGATCTTGATGAGACCTAGATTCCTTAGCTTGAATAACGGCCCCAGTGTTATCACAATAAACAATGATCTGAAGAAAAAAGAAAGGAAAGTAAAACCAAAACTAACTTTCACTGACTGGGATCACTAGTTTCTGATCTTTGGAAAGATGAAATTGAACATCAATCAAAGAATTCACCACATATATACCTTCTTATGTGTTGCTTCATAGTGTCGATTTGCTCCACTCCACTAGGGCTACAACACACCACAAATAAATCTTAATAAGAGAACATCATATATAGTTGACCATTAGAAAACAAAATGAAGAACAAGATGACAATAGGAAATGCACAAATGCAGGGTTACAAATATAATAGAGATACACATGATAACAAGGCCTAAGAATCTAGCATGGCCAACAAAATATGCTCAAAAATGAGTTTCCTTGGACTATAAAGGTCGGGTTCATGTAGGTAACACAAACCTAGGATCTTCTCTTTGTGAATTATAGAGAGAGAATGAGAAGGTGGGTATAAATAAAGAAAAAGATAAAACCATGCAACTATAAAAAATATAGAAATTTTACAAAATCTAAAAAGAAATTGATAATATTAAAGAAAAAATAAACAAAGATAAAAATGACTAATAAGAGAGTCATAACCTTATTGGTATCATAATAAGAAGCACTGATAGTTTGCTAATACTACTGAATCCAAAGGACATTTTATATTTACTTATGCATTGATTTTTTCAACATCAAATAGAGATTTAGGAAAGTTTGTGTTATAGGTATTCTAAAAATTCAAAAAATAATGTACTATAAAACTTAAGAGATATAAAATCTCAATCATTTACAAAATAGTATTAAAGAAATCAGCAATCATCACTATGATATCAACACCTTAGATGGAAAATTAAAACAATATAGCCTTATGGAACTAAAGAAAAGAATAAAAGATCAGTCTAGGGTATATAGGGAAATGGATGAGCAACCAAAATCTAATGGCATTGGTAATTTAGGAAAATACATGATAAGAGATTATGAGTACTTTCCTAAACCCTGATCACATCACTTATGTTAATTCTTCTTCCTTTCTCCTTGTCTTTCTTGCCTTATTTCTCATCCAAATGCTCCATGTTTTAGATAGTTGTAATATGATGTGCTTGAGTTGAAGGATGTCTATCTACATCTCTTTATAAAAGTGAAAGGGGGAAGATAGTAGACTTATAAAACTAGGGGTGCAAAAGGAAAAGACTAGTGGTTTTCAAATCCATAAATAGTGGATTGTTGGATGGTTAAGATTAAAACTTCTAGAGAATTCATTAAATCTAAAGTTGAGATAAAGCATGAATTGGAGGATTTTGATTCGCTAACAAAGAGTGCCATGGATTACCACAGTGCAAGGTTAGAATTAGTTTTCAGAGTTTTTTATTGTATGAAGACTTATAATCAAAGGATAGAAAAAGACAATGTCTAATTGTTACAACCAATCAGAGTTGATTACATGCATTTGAACTCAATTATACCACAACCTTTTTTTATCCTAATTGTTAGTCCTAGAATTAATTTTGATGATGTCAAAGGTATATGAGTAGAAATCATATTTACTGATGATGCTTTTGAGAGTGATTGTAGGTTTCTCGCAATGCTTAACGACTGAATTCATCCAAGAAGAAATCCTCTCAAAATTAAGTAAAATGATATTCTCAAGTCAAAGATTCATAACCAGAAGCAAAGACATTGATGTTGGTGTAAGAATTTTTGATTAATAGAAAGTCTAGTATAGAATAACCTCTCAACATATTTAAATTTACATAAATTAAGTTTGAGAAGGCAAGTCTAGCATAGAATAAGTTTGGACAAAGAAAGCTATCTAAAATTAATTTTGGCATGCTTGGCATACCCTTGAGTCAAGCAAGTATGAAGCTTAGCCGACTTAGTCTCGGTTTGAGGAAAGATAGAAAGAGTTGAAACTCAAAAGAAGTCTCTTAGCTAATCAAGATAGGCGTTTAGTTGATTTAGACATTTAGATAGCCAATTTAAATCTTAGACTCAGGATAAAGATAGAAAGCTAAAGATTCAAATAATTTTTTCTAAACTGATGCAATAAAAAATTTTAGCTGATTAAAATTAGAGCTTAGTCGATTCATAGAAAAAGATAGCTAACTTAGTCTCAGAGAAAGAAGAACACAGAAAGCAATATAAATCAACAAGTTTTATGAGCCAACCCAGAAAGTCAGTTAGCCAACTAAGCTATCTACTTAGCTGAATAAAAAAAGATTTGAGCTGACCCAGTCTCAGATAGATAAAATAGATAGAAAGTTGAAATTTTAGCACCTGCTATTGAGCTATCTCAGAGATTTCACTATGCTGACTCAAAGTTGAAAATAGCCGACTAAGAGCCTAGGCGAGCCAACTCATAGTTGTCTGGCAAAATAATTGCTAGTTTTTTAGAATTTTAAAATATACCCAATTTATTTTTAACAACTATTTTCAAGCTTTCAATAGCTAGAGCATTAATTGTAGATATTTTTGAGACCATAAATCAAGAGAATTGAATGGAGAACTAAGTTTTTGGAATTGATTGACCATATTATTAAAGCTATTGAGGTAAAACTCAAGAGGAAAAGTGGAAGAAATTTAAAGAGAGCTTTTAATTCATCCATTCCCATATTTACTCAACAACAAGAGAGGAAGAGAATATCAATTTCATCCAACCATCTCTAAGCAAAAGAATTAAACCATCATCAATCCTCTAAAGCATTTAAGGAAGAAGTCAAACAATCAAGGAGCTTAATTGCTTTGACTTCTTCAAGCATTTAAAGAGTAATTTTACTATTTTTAACTTTAAACTCTTATAAATCCCTCTTGATTTCTTGTGGTAAGTTTATTGGAGAAAAAAACTTGGGGTTGGTCCAAGCCTAAAGTTGGATGCTGTAAGATTTTGATTAATGTCTCCATAAAAATCAATTAGATTGATTGTGAGCTTCGAATAAAATAATTATTTTATAAGATTTGGATTGGTGAGTTAAAAAAAATTAATTGGATTAGATTATGAGCCTGTGAAAATAATCAAACTATAATCTTTAGTGGATTATAGTTGAAATTTTCAAATAGATTGACTTGAGGAGTGGATGTAGGTGCTGAGTTTAGCACTGAACCACTATAAACTTTGTGTGCTTGTGATTGTATTGCTTCATTTTTTTATTTTTTCTACTCAATTATTTTCTATTTAGCACCTCATAAATACTATTCAATTTGTTTTGGGCACATATTTTCTTAATTAAATTTTTAAGAAATTTAGTTCACCCTCCCCTCTTAGATTACCTTCTCTAGGAAACAAGTGATATCAGAGAGGGTACTCAGCCCAATTGATCTAACTATCAAGAGTTAAAAATTAATGGCAACCCTAATAGGTACATATTTGGTTGTAGGCTAATCAACCAATAGACCCCCACTATTTAATGGCATCAATTACACTTAGTGAAAAGCATAAATAAAAATTTTCATTCAAGCATAAGATTATGACATGTGAATATTATAATAATGATCCACATATACCCACTATTTTAATTGATGGTATGCTATCGCCCAAACCTGAAAAGGATTGGGGTGATGTAAAGAAAAGGCTAGCTCAACTTAATGCTAAGGCTATGAATGTTTTATAAGATACTAATGAGTTTAATAGAATATCTATATGTATGTCTATCAAAGAAATATGGAATAGGCTAGAAGTTATCCATGAGGGTACTAATAAAGTAAAAAAATTAAAAATAATATACTTGTATATAAACATGAACTATTTAAAATGCAACCTAGTGAAAGTATTACTTCATTAGATTCATTGATATACGACTTGAAAATTTTTGGCAAAGACTATACTAATAGTAAACTTGTTCGCAAGATTCTCAGGTCATTGTGAAAGAATTGAGAGTCCAAAGTGACTACAATACAAGAAGTTAAAGATCTTAATAAGTTGGATTTAAAGAGCTTATTGGCTCACTCATGACTCATGAGTTGAGCATGAACTAGATTGTTAAGAAAGAAGTGAAGAAGAGGAAGATTGTTGCTTTAAAATCATTGGCCATTGAAGATATTAAAAGTGATACATCGAAAGAATAAAAAAATAATGATGAAATAGCCATGATCATAAGATGATTCAAGAGGTGTATGAAAAAAAAAGTTTGAATCAAAGAAGAAAGGATATACTAGAGGGGATGGAAGTAAAGAAAAGCAAAAGAAAAAGAGAAAGAGCAACCTCTGCTATGAGTGCAAAAAATCTAGATATTTTAAAGCTGACTACCCCCTACTCAGAAAAGGCTCCAAAAAATTCAAGAAAATGACAATGATGGCCTCATAGAGGAATGATGAAGACTCAAGCTTTGAAGAAGAAGAGGAATCAAAGAAAAAAGCCAACATTTGCCTGATAGCTCATGAGAATGAGGTAAATACTAAAAATTTTAATAATTTTATATTTGATAATTATATAATACTTTTATGAGTTAATGATTTTAAAATGATCTCTCTTAAAAATAAGGAACTTAAAAAGTTAAATCTTTTGTTAACTAGCTAAAGAAAAAAAATTAGAAAGAAAAGAAAAATCTTTTGAAAGAACAAAATGATTTGATTGAAAAGAAAAAAAATTGCAAAAAAATTGATAAATTAAAATCCATTGTCGATAAATTCAGTCTAAGTCCATAAAATTTACAAATACTTACAGAAAAATAGAAAATACTTTTGATAAGATCGGATGCCAAGTACAGTGGCTTGAGAATGGTTTTAGGAAGAGAAGATGTGGTGGTATTTGAAAAAATATTAGCAAAAAGTCTATTAGTTGAGGTAAGACTCCTCTGCTACATGACAGTTAGAATCTTCCTCCCCAGCACCAGCTAATTTGATTTTGTTATAAAGGGAGATGTCACGTGCACTCTCATGCATCACAAAATTCAAGAAATCCCTTTCAGCTTGCCAATGATAATGATCAAAGTTATGCAAAAAATTACCTCAAGAGCAAAATCTGCACTTCTTTATGATATATTCCTCAATCTAGTATTCACAGATTTTGGAATTAGCATAGGGGAACCATCTAGAAAGCTTCAACACTTCTACACTTACAATGATCCACCATTGCTGCGAATGGGATACATAAAAGTTGATTGTCATTAGGTGAGAAAGGGAGAAGAAATAGAAGAAGTAGAAGGACACAAAGATAGAGAAACAAAAGTTCATCCAATTGAGCCCGAGTTGAGAGAACATGCTCGATCCACTTTAGCTACTTAGTCAGTGATCATTGTCATGGCGGTCAAAAATAAACCTAACTCAAACTATATAAATAGGGTGAGTCAGAATCATATCCTTAGGGACCTAGGATTGAGTTGTGATTGAAAAAGGAATAAAAGAGAAGACTTGTTGTTCCATAGAAACAAAAGTAAATAGAAAATGAAATAAAAAGCAAATATCTCAGAGGTTACGAGTTAATCTTGTACTAAATAGAGTTGTATTTCTTTAATGATATTAAATGCTTGTAATTAAGCCTTGGAAGTAGCTTATCTCTGTTTGAGCATGATTCGTACCCTTAAATCATGGCTCGTCCCTTCAGGCATAAACTATTCTAGGGCTTTATCTCATAAGTAAAGAAGAAATAATAGATCAAAGCTAGAAACTATCCATCTTTCCTCAGCACACTCCGTATTCATAGATCACGGTGCATCTTTGAAAAGTATGAGATATACAACTCTTCTTTCCTTGGCACACCCCGTATCCATTGATTACAGTACATCTCCAAAAAGTAAGGATTGTTTTAATCTTAATCTAGCATACAAACATAAAATAAAATGAATAAAGAACTCATGACACTTTAATAAGAAAAGGCATAATCTTTATTGCTACATATCATAAAAGAACTACAAAGAAAGTTTAGAATATTACAACCCACTCTTCTTCATTACAAGATCTCCTCTCTCGAGACTGGTAGATTAGCTGCTCATAGGTTGCCCCCTTCTTCCACTCCCCCCTTTACAGGGCTTTTGAAGGATTTCAGGATGATTCTTAAGATAGAGATATGGAAGCCTTTTTATAGGTGTTAGGAAAGAGGTGGCTTATTTATTTTCTAGATGTGGGACTAACAAGAGAGGCTAGATATTTGTTTTATTTTAAAACTCTAAAAAGATGTCTTCTGTTCCATCGTGCATGTCCCAGGCTTCCGCATGAATCATTCGCACATCCCATGAGGACCGCTCTTGCACTTGCATGAGGATAGCACCTTCTTTCCTTATTTTCCTATTGAGTCCCATCCAAAAAGTCACGTGCCATCAAATGCTTCTCCAAGCCGCTGGGTCCCAAGCCATATTCCACTTTACATACACGTTCCAAACTTTTTCCCATGAGAATCTTGTAATCCTCCAAACTCCTCTTTAAATTCTACGAGACCCACCTCACATGCTCCCCAAAACCATGCATTTCTAGAGCATCTTTTTTTTATAGATTGCATGGCTTGCTTTTGTAAGCTACCTGGATCCCCTATTGTGCGCCTCCCTATGAACCGTGTGCTATGCACACCCGCATGTGGGCCATTATAAGCTTTGGGTTTTGTCTTTTGGGCTTTCAGATTTGGAGTATGATTAAATTTTTATTACTGATAATTTTTTGAAAATGAACATGATAAGTATTAAATATAAAATTATAGAGATTAAATAATATAGATTTTAATACTTCTTGTGTCATATTAATGTATTGATCACACTCTTGGATTTGAATTTTGCTCGTCCTCGAGTAAAATAGATAAATCAACAATATGTACCAACTTGTTCTTGAATTAAAGTTATCTTAGGCACTCCTAAAGGTAGTTAATATCCATCTAGATTATTAAAGAGGTATTTCATTGGATTACTAACTTGATCCAGTTAGTGGTTGAGTGTTATCCATAGAAAGTTTTAGAGATCTTCTTTTACCAACTTTTCACTCTACTCTTTGAGTCCTCTTAACTTGATGTGAGTTGGATTTATTATCTTTTTACAACTTAGTCACCTTATTATCTATTATTTCTTTTTTTTTCTTCAAAAAGAGTCTAGTGCAATATCTTAATCTCTTGAGCCTTCTAGCTGACCCTTGTAGCAAGCTTTCGACTAATGACTTTCAAATCAGTTGGTTTTAGGATATTAGATGTAAAACATCCCTCAGATTTACTGACTTGATTCTAAAAAATACTATGAGATGAGACTGACTCTATAATAGGTTTCTTGACATTTCTATCTTTTGATGTGAATCACAGTGCTTACTTAGGTGAAGAGGCCCAGTTACTCAGTGAGATAATGCTAAACATCCTTTTTTTTATTGAATTTAGATTCTAAAGAGGACTTTTTGCATACTTTAACCTTTCCACCCATACTCCTATGAAGTAGATTTTTCATCGAGATAGGTAAGAAGAGGGTTCTAGAATTACTCTAAAATTCATTCTGACCTAAATCTTACTATTTATTGGGTGTCCTTAATAATTTTCTCCTCGATATCTTTAAAATTATCTAGACCGTTAATCATTCATTGATTAAAATACCTAATTAACTTTAAATCAAGATAAAATTCAGACACACAAAATTAACTATTTTTGACCATACTTGATGATTAAATTAGTTATTCTCTGTTCCCCAACTTAAATGACATTGTCCTTAATGGAGGAGAGAAATAGAGTATGGTACATAAAAAGAAAAAAAAAGAAAGGAGTTCATCTTGGCTTAATTTGTTATTGGCACAATCTGGGCCTTAAGGATAGTAGATGTAGTTCTCCCTCTAACTTGGCTTTGATAATCCTTAATGGAGCAACTAAAGTAGGTCCTAAAAAACTAAAAAAAAATAAAAATAAAATGTAAAAATTTGGATTATCTTCCAAGAGCGCTAAGTTTAAAGTCTTCAATCAGACTTTTATTAAGACTACTCCTAAAAAATTGGACTGTCTTCCAACAAGTGCTAAATTTAAAGTCTTCAGTTAGACTTCATGATTCTGTCTATCCTGTGTTAAATATTGGATTGATAAATTCCAATGATTTTGAATTGTCAATCTCAAGAAGATGACTTTCGACCTCTTTGTTGATAAATTCCATCAACTTGTTGCTAGTTTCGAAAAGATAGTTCGCGACCCCTTTCTTAATCCCTTGTTTGTCAAGAATTTCTTCTATTTATTTTTTTAAAATACTCATAAATTGAGTTTTTGGATTAGAAACTGAGTCCAATGCAATGGATACTGAAAGGATGTCACTTGATTCTAAACATGCATACTCAGGTGTGACCAAGGATGACTTCAGTTCTGGAGGAGGTGGTGATTCTAGAAAGGAAGCTATTAGAGCAGGCATTGATTCATATTTCTCAGTCTACAGAGAAATGGTACTAAAATTGGGTTGCTCTAATAATGTGTTCACATTTTCAGTATATCCATCTACGTTAAAATTGCCCACTCCGAAAGGATCCCAACATGTATGCACTGGATCCTGAGAAATAATTCTAGGAGTAGCTTCCTTTATCACTTCTTCAAGTATTTCCACCTCAACTAACTTATTTTGCTGTGCTAAGAAGGTTTCATGGGCCTTGGAGCTCTCAACCATATAATGCTTCCTTGGGTTACTTATGGGCTGACTAGGTAATTCTCCTTCCTCCTATTTAGTACAATAGCTAGTTATCCAATTTGGATTTCTAACTTAGCTATGGACTGAGTTTGTCAGTGGGTGTTCATTTCTAGCCCTTCTAATAGGTGTAAAACTCTCTTCAAATATTGAATTATAGGCACTTGGAGAGGGTTGCTGAACATTTTGATATTAGTATGCTGTATAAGTTTCTTTTGGATAGCTAGGCTTTTAATCAATTGTTGGTTGTGATGCCTAGAAAAAAATTGGATGGTTTTCCCAACCTAGATTGTAGGTGTTGGCAAAAGGATTGTGATAAGCAGTCTAGATTTGGATTTGGTTTAAGATCTATATGCGGCTGGACATTCACTAATCAGATGGGTGACACTCGAACATATGTCACACACATACAGAGATGAGGTAGGAGAGTGTCTCATATTCAATAGATGGTCAATTTTTTGGGACAACTCTTCTACCTTATTGTGGATATCTATAGAGCTTCCAACCTCATAGATTCCATCTCTGTTGGGTTCATACATGGGTGTATAAGGGTCATAAGTGTAAGGAGTAAAGTACTTCCTCAATTGATAAAAAAGTTCAGCCTCAATGGGTACAACCATATTGCTATCCACGATCAAACATAGATTTAAACTTTTTATTGATTTTTTTTTAATTTTTAGATTTTTTTTAATGAGAGAAAATGACAAAAGAAATTCTAAAGATGAGAACCTAGAGAGTTCTAGATCTAAGGAATAGATGCGAAGAATTTTATTAGGTTTAATGTTTGTGGGTTAGCAATCAAGTTATGTAATTAATCTTAGCTAAAGGTGACCCTAGATCTAGAAGCTCCTAACCATTCTAAGGCCACCTTCGAACACTCCAAGTAAAAGATCAACCACTCAACTGATCAGATAAGTGTAAGGTTGGTGGGGTCCTCCTATTGCTTTCCTTAGACACCAATTAAAATTGATCAAATAAGCGAACAGGACCAATTAAATAACAACTTTTCTTCGAAATCTTATCTTTGAGCTACTTTTTTAGACACCAGTTAAAATGACTAATCCTAATCTAGTCTAACTCTTAGGATTCCTTATCATATTGAGCTCGAGAGTCCTTAGGGACCAATATCTAATTGATTTTAAGTTAAGACTTAGGTCAATGTAAAATATAGGATTATAGTTTATAGACTAAGGAAGGATAATGAAATCTTCATCTTATATTGTTTATGGGTTATATTCTTAAGATATTTTATAAAAATATGTAATTCTAAAAGAATGTCCAATATAAGTAAGAAGCTTTTAAGGTTTAATTAGTTCTTCTATTTTAGTTAAGTGTTATATGGTGTCTTTATTTTCATTTTATATTATGTTATCTTTAAGTAAGAATGAATAAGAGATAAGTTTTAATTAAGTTAATTAAATTTGAAAAAATTGAGAAAATCTAACTAAATGAAAAGTAAATTATGCTAAGATTAAAAGATAACTAGGTAACCTATAAAGTAAGAAATCAAATCTACTTTCATGATAGTAAATTATTCTAAGCTATGAAAAGTAGTAAATAATAAGTATTAAATTAATTAAGTAAATGATGCTAAGATTAAAAGATAACTAGATAACCTACAAATAAAGTAAGAAATCAAATCTACTTTCAGGATAGTAAATTATTCTAAGCTATGAAAAGTAGTAAATAATAAGCATTAAATTCATTATGCAAAATAAGGTAACTACTTAACAATGTAAATAAAATAATCTAACTAGAAAGTAGTAAAGCAATAAAATATTTTTTCTATTTTTTATATCTTTTTATTTTTGATTGATTTTTCTTAAAAAACAATCATGCCAAAGTCACCGACAATGGTATTAAAATTTGATCACTATCGTGGGCAGTCAAAAATAAACCTAACTCAAACTATATAGATAGGATGAGTCGCGATCATATTCTCAGGGATCTAGGGCTGAGTTGTAATTGAAAAAGGAATAAAAGAGAAGACCTATTGTTGCATAGAAAGAAAAGTAAATAGAAAATAAAATAAAAAGCAAAGATCTTAAAGGTTACAAGTTAATCTTGCACTAAATAGAGTTGTATTTCTTTAATGATATTAGATGCTTGTAATTAGGCCTTGGATATAGCTTATCTCTGTTTGAGCAAGATCCGCACCCTTAGATCATGGCTCGTCCCTTTGGGTATAAACTATTTTAGAGCTTTATCTCATAAGTAAAAGAAAAAATAATAGATCAAAGCTAGAAACTATCCATCTTTCCTCGACACACCCTATGTCCGTAGATCACGGTGCATCTCTAGAAAGTAAGGATTATCCTAATCTTAATCCAGTATGTAAATATAAAATAAAGTGAATAAAAAACTCATGACACTTTAATAAGTAAAGGCATAATCTTTATTGCTACATATCATAAAAGAATTACAAAGAAAATTTAGAGCATTACAACCCACTCTGCTTTGTTACAAGATCTCCTCTCCTCTTGAGATTGGTAGATTAGCCGCTCGTAGGTTGCTTCCTTCTTCCTCTGCCCCCTTTGCAAGGCTTTTAAAAGATTTCAGGATGATTCTTAAGGTGGAGGTATGGAAATCTTTGTATAAGTGTTACGAGAGAGGAGATTTATTTATTTTCTAGATGTGAGACTAACAAGAGAAGGTAGGTATTTGTTTTATTTTAAAACTTTAAAAAGATCTCTTTTGTTCCGTCATGTGCATCCCAGGCTTCTGTGAATCGTTCATGCATCCCATGAGGACTGCTCTCACACCCGCATGAAGACAGCATCTTCTTTCCTTATTTTTCTATTGAGTCCCATCCAAAAAGTCATGCACCACCAAATGCTTCTCCAAGTTGCTGGGTCCCAAGCCATGCGCTGCTTTACATGTGCATTTCGAACTTTTTCTGTGAGAATCTTGTAATCCTCCAAACT